>NW_010399809.1:479-4351 GCF_000710305.1 Buceros rhinoceros silvestris
GGCTGATCGAGGCAGTTGTCAGTGCAGTTTTGGGAAACAGTTACAGCTCCTTATCTCCCTGGTACCAGAGATGCTTCTGTCATCCCAGACTATTGTTTCCGGCCTAAATACTTAAAAATAGATCAGAAGAGGTGCTTGAATGTTGATGAGTCCAAGATGGGTAAAACAAACATCTTTCTTCCATGTACAGAGTTTGGTATTGTATGCAGTAGGAGAAGAAAACCAAGTGCTAAAAACAGCGCTGATGACTCGAAGTGACTTTTTGTAGGTATCTGTACAGAGGCTTGTAAGTGAGCATCTCCATGGCAGAAAAGCTTTTGACCTGGGCTCGTTTAATTTTCTATAATGTGCAGGGGTCTGAAAACAGCCGAGTCAGAAAACTTGCAACACAGGTCGCTCATATAATTCTCTCTCTAATTTTTATGTGACATTTTTAATAGTTCTGGCATTGACGGTGGCTTAGATGAGTACTCAGTACTGGACCGAAGTCAGCTGGTGGAAGAGTTCAGTTTACATTCTTGTCAATAACTTTGTTGATGTCCTGAGTGGAAATAAAACTTTGAGTGGTGGGAGAGCAAAATCCGCTTGCCTGTAATCCAGAGTAAGTAATTAAGGTCAAGTTGGGAATGAGGCTAGAATAGTAATTGCTCATAACAGTGCTGCCTTGACTGAAGTGTAAGAAGCATGTAATTAATTCTTGCCTTTAATTGGATAAGTTCTCTGAAGCGCTTTCTTCTGCTCTTGTAGTTCCTGGATGACCTAGGCAGTGGTGCTGGCCTAAATCCTCCCCCTTGGTCAGGAAAGGAGGTTGCAACCCCTGATTTAATTGTAGGGGGTGATCGATTCAGTTACTCCATTGATAGCCGCGGCTGCGGAAGCGAGGCACTGCCTGTGGCTGCGACTCATCCGAGCTCCTGGACAGGAGCTGTCACCTTGGCGGCAGGAGAGCTGTCCTGATGCTTGTGTCCTCCTGCCCGTGTGGCGCTCTGCAGCGCGGATATGAGTGCTGGTGCCAGGGTTGCGAGCTGGGCGGAAGAGGGTGCAGGGGGCCAGGGGAGGATTTACTGGTCAGCCCGACAAGTGGTTGTCATCAGTATTTACGCTGCGTTCCTGATGGTTGCTAATGGCGTGGGTGCGGAGGCTCTTGGAAATGAAAGAAAAAATAAAAGCTGCGTGTACCGGGGGCTTGATGGTGCACCGTATTGCGAAGCCCTGTGAAGGGCTTGTTTGTTCAACAGCTGAAGAAGTCTACTCCTTCCTTTTTTGCTTCAATTTATTCCAGATCGTTTCCATACTCCTGTTCCTTGCTTGCCTGCAGGTTTATTTTGACTTCTCCCAAGTCAGTCTTTTTTAAGGTAAGAAATGGTGACTTGGAGCTCTTGGCTTATTCTTGCTGTCAAAATGCCGGTGCCTGTGTGGCCTGGATATTTCAGAAAACCTTTTGGAGCTGGTGGCTTTTCTTTTTTTTTTTTTTTTTTTGTGGGTGCAAACCTCGGGCTGGAGGGGGGGGGTGCCTGCATGTGAGAAGAGCCACCGTGGAAAGACACGGTGCAGGTGTTTTTCTTTTTTTTTTTTTCTTTTGTGGTTGCAAGCGCCTGGCTGAAGGGATGGTGCGGGTGTGTCCGGTGTCGGTGCGGCAGAAAATAATGCGTGGCGGAACACAGTTACTTCTTGAGCCTTGTGGGTTTGTTGATGTGCCTTTGTGCGATTTTACTGGGCTTGAGAACTTTCAGCCAGCCTTGTTTCGGTATCGCCAGCTGCAGTGTGCCCTGTTTTTTTCAAGAACTCCATTTCAGGCGGGTTCCTGAAGTTGGTTAAAAAGAGAGATCTGGCTCCACTGGTGTCTTGAGGTAGCCTGGAAGAGGGGGAGCACTGCTGTGGGGTGTGGGGCAGGGTGTTGGTTCTTCAGTGCAACATTATCACCAAAGAGCTTTACCCATCTTGTTGCTGATGTTTAAAGACTAGTTTCAAAACCAGCTTCTTTTGGTGCTGATACTCAGCGCTCCTTTTCCAAGGAAATGGAGACTATCCCCTTGTTCCACAGAGTGCTTCTCGAGCTCTGGGTGCAGAACTCGATGTCCTTAGCCTAGACTTGTGCCTCGGTGGCACAAAGCCAGTGCCATTGATGGGGCTGAGTTAGGGTTTAGTTAGTCCTAAAGCTGAAGGCTTTAAGAAGCTTAAGCGCTTCCGTTAGGTGGCCGAGGTTGGAAGTATACCAGGCTTCAGCTGCTCCTTCCTGGTGGTGCAGGTTGGTAATGGCTTTTTTGTTACGTGATGCTCTGTATTTGTGTGTGTTCTTGATCGCAGGTCTGTGATTGCTCAGTATTGCTGTCATCAATCTTGCATAAGGATGTGCTGACAGCTTTTTCTGTTTTCCTTTTCCTGCTGTCCTTTCCTCTGGTTGCTGGAGGACAGTCTACAAGCAGCCTTGCAGTGCTCCCCTTCCTTCCCTTCTTGTAATAAGATGAGAGAATCACACCCTTCTTGCAGTGTGGCGCACGCTCAGATGAATAGTCTGCTTAATGCATTGTCTTAAGACTTAATTTATGGTCAAAGCTCATGGCAGTGTAACTTGAAAGATTTCCCTTTGTTTATTTGTCTGTCCTGAAAATCTCCTCCTCTTTATCAACAAGGAGGGTAGATTTGGTCCTGACTGGTCGGGGAGTGGTTGAGTAATGAAACCGAGAATGCCACGTCTCGGTGTCAGAACACTCTCTTTTGAGTGCCTGGAAGCAGTGCCCTGTGGCATCTTCAGTGGCCAGCGTGGCAGGTGCTGTGCGTTACCTCTGAAAAATGTTTCTCATGTTTGTTTTTCAAATGAATGTTTTTACAGGTAGACTTCTTCTGAGAATCAGAAGTCCAAGTCCAGCTACTGCTGCAGGTACTGTTACCAGATCATTTCTGTGCTTTCCTGCTTGCTCCTTCCATTTTCGGTCATAATCTCTTCCTTCGGTGTTGATGCTCACTGATAAGAAAAATCTTAGATGTAGCAATATGCTGTAAGTTATAGTGTGCTGCTGGAACACCCAGAGCAATCTTGGAGCCGGGGACAGGATGCATAGGCAGAACTGGGGAATTAATCGGTCAGCTTACTGACCACCAGTACCTTTAAGTGTTAAATCTCTGTCTCAGATGTGGCTTCTCTAGAATACCAAGGTCCTGCTTTCTGAAGGGATGTAGGTGGCGATAGTTCAGAGCCACTTACGTGTTTGCACTGAGTGTAAGACCTGTGCATCAAGTGCAGAGCGTTGTTGGAGTCGCTGCGTAGGTGGCGTAGCCAGCAGACCGTACGTAGGCAGATGGCAGGCCTGTGTGTGGACCTGCCTGTTTCTTCGGGGTGTGCTCGTGGAAGGGGAAACCTGTGGTCTCTGAAAAACTGAGGAATTGTCTCAGGAGTTTTTGAGCCCACCTCTGATTCTTGTCCTCACCTGTCCTGCAAGGCCTCTCTCTGATGGTTAGCGCCTTGTCCAGAGTCGTTCAGTAGGTTCCACCGTAGGCTGCTGCCAAACACCCTAAACCAAGCATGTAAATATGGTCCCACTGTATGTAAGTCTGTCCAAGGAGTTCTGTGGGGGTTTTGTTGGTTTTGCTTCTGAGGCACTATAGAACGGCAATGAGACACTATCCGCTGCTTTACTGCTTTTGTTTTTATGTGACAAAGGTGTTGTAAGCCCATAGGTGCCCTTCAGGCAGGGCAAAAATCTGCCTTTTCGAGGACAGTTACACTGGGTGCATCCAGCATCACGAAGTGGTTTTATACAGCTTCACCTCAGGTAGAAAAAGAGGAGGAATTGCATCGGGGCGCCCAGTCCGTGGGCTGAGGGAGGCTCTGTGGAACAGTTCCGGTGGCTGTGGCTTGTTTCTGCCCCTCC
>NW_010399809.1:4433-14543 GCF_000710305.1 Buceros rhinoceros silvestris
CTGTGGCTTGTTTCTGCCCCTCCTGCCGTTCGGAGAAGCCTTTTGTGCATTGACACAAACTGGATTTGTGGGTGAAGAAAGTGCTCCAGAGAAACTCTTCTAGTTTACATCCTTTGTGGCTGAAATGCAGATCCCTCTGCCACCTGATGCGCGTGGTTGGTCTTTGCTGACAGGAGAGGACTGCATTTGGCCATCCTGGCTCTTGTTTGTCATGTGGCCGGGCTTGCATGGATCGACGTGGTGAACTCTAGTGATTTGGAGACTGTGCTGCCATAAGAACAACACACCCGAGCTGTCTACAGGTCTTTTAAACATTTGAACTCTTAATTTCCTTGAGAGAATTCTTGCTGTCTGCAATATTAATTTGCACCTTAAAATACCCTTCACACTAAACTTGCTCTTAACTGAAAAGATCTAAAACCACGGAGGTGTTTAGAGTCTTGAGTTGCTAGACGCTTCTTCAAGGAAAGAAGCGTTTTGTGTAATTTTTTTCCCCCCAATTTGTTAGGCTGCTTTTTTCTTGGCAGTTGGAATTATTTCTATGTGCAAGAAGGGTTTTTTTTTTTCTGTCTCTCTGAATAGTTTAAAAGGTATTTTTAAATATTCAGAAAGCACCAGTCATCACCGTGATAAGGCTTGAAAAGCCATACTTGTTAAGTCAGAGCAATCTGTAATTTGGGTTTGTTGAAGGCTTGCATCTGACCCTGGGGTTTGGTGTTTTTTTTAAAAATAATCTGTACTGAAAGAGGAATTGTTGAAGTTCGTTAACCACCGTGACATCGTGGCAGAAAGCCTCCAGGATGAGTAGGAGTTGTGTGGTACGTCGGAAGTGATGACTTCAGTCGTGTGAATCCCAATCTGCTGCAATTGTTAGGCAGAAGAATTTTGATGTGCTTCCAAGCCTGGAACACTCTGGCCCTTTGACTCGGATTTGGCAGTTCTGGTTTTGTTTGTGGGCTCTTTCTCAGACTTGGTGTTTCAGAATTGAAGTTCTCTTTTTTTAGCCGCTGTCCCCAGAGTTAAGGACTGTTTGGGCAATGGGAGTATGATTGATGCAGTGGTACTTGTGGGGGAGCTTAATTTGGAGCAGTTCGGTTGCATTTAAGCATCTTTGAATGTTTCAGATACATTTGCTTAAAAGTCTTATCTGCCAAACAGCAGTTAGGTAGAAGAGTGGGCGGTTAAGAATTTCTGCAACTTGGAAAAAGAGAGAAAGGGAAAGCAAAAAAAATGAGAGAGAGGGGGAGAAAAAGACCAACGAGATCAAGGGGGGTAGGGACCCAGAAGCAGGAACTCTGGTTTTGGTGTCTGGCAGCCCACAGGAAGAGGTGGTGAACTGCTGTGATCATCTGTGCTGGGTCTTCGGCCTGTCATTTCTCCGAGAGTGGCACGTTCTCAAAGCACAAGGGAAATCTGGCTGCAGGCTGTGATTTCCTTTCAGCTTGGCCCACACAGTCGGTGATCTGTTCTGTAACTGTCTGCAGTCAGTACCTTGGGTTTTGAGCCGCTTGTGCAGGGTTTGGCAGTCATGCCGCCCGCTTGCTTAGTCAGTGGCAGCGTTCTGAGATAGCGGGTGCTCCCAAGTAGGAGCAGAGTTACTGGTGGCTTCTGTTTGGCAAAGGCTAAATAAACGATGGACAGATTTGGCAGGGGTATGTAGAGGGATGTCCACTTACCTGTAAGGATCTCTTTAAGTTTCTAATTTTGATCACAGCAGCCTGCTGAGGCGTTGTATTGAAATAATTTCAGATTAAATTGATGTTCTGAAGGTGCTAGTGTGTGATTGGGATATTGTTGGCTGTAGAGAAAGTACTTTTTTTGAACTTTAAACTACTTCCAGTTTCAAGTTTGCATGACTTATGTTTTTCCTTCCTTATAGTTGTACATCGGTGTTTGGAATGTTTGCAGCCATATAAGCAGCAAGTTTCTTCTTGGTGAGTATAAGCATGGATCCTTTGTTTTGTGAACTGTAGCTTTTCTTTAAGCTTTTGAAGTTTTGCTTAAAAATTAAGGTTCCTTGCAGAGGCACTGTGGATAATGTTTCTCTAAATCCTTATATTCTTAACACAAAGACTGCACATTGTCAGTTCAAGGGAACGATGGCAGTTTCATTAAAGCAGATTTTCTTGAGTATTGTTTAGGAAAAAGCTGCTTTATTTCATGTGACTTGAGCTCTTTCCCCAAGGCTTTTTGCTTGTTCAGTGTTTAAGAGTGTTTGTCTCTTACCTTTAGAGTGTTAAAGGGAAAAAAGGGGAGAACAGAACAGCTAAATGAGAGGTGATCAAGTGATTGGAAAGAATTCTTTTCAGTAACAAGTATTTATTTCTTTAATTGCACTTGGTAATTCAGATAGGTGTTGTTATAGAACAACGTTTTTTCTGTTCTGTTGAATTGCCCGTGTTCATAATTTCTACCCCCAGGTGGGTCTGTCCCAGTCTCTCCACTGGTTTGAACTGACAGCCCAGTTACATGGGTTGTTGTCAGGAGGATGGAAATGATGTTCTCTATGTGCTCTACTCTTAGCGAAAGTGTGAGGATCTTGATCTGGTGACAGTAGCTTACGTTTGCTGATGCCTTTTCGCTCTTGTCACCGAGCACTTTGAGTCAGTCTTGGTTTCTGCCTGAAGAGGAGAGCAAGTGTAGGTTTATACTGGTGTCAGTTTTGTTACTCCACTTGTATAAACTAGAGGAAAACCAGGAGTCTGAAGTTAAACACTAAGTCTTATACTTTGAGGGAATGTTTCAGTGTGGAGGAATTCTCAGTATTCTTGTTAAGGAAATTGTAAATGTCAGTTCAGGAGCCATTCTCAGTATTGTGCTGCTCAAAGTTTGCCTGTGTAGATGTTGGTTGAATCTGGGAAACTTCGAAAGCAAGAAGTGAGTGCTGGTTAAGGTCTAGTTGAGGATCCTTCATGGTGCAAATAACTGCACACAGTCCAGTGTCTTGTTTGAAGTATATCTTTTGGACAGGAGGAGGAAGGTGGTGCAGTATTCCTCGGAATTTGTTGCAGTGTCTAATGTCTTCATGTCTGGTTGGAATCTGTTTCTGCTCCTGATGCATTAAAAAATCCCGCTTGACTGAAGATCTGAGGCATTTTGTTTTGAAATGCTGGTGCTAAGGAGATCTTCTGAAATGCAGGATTGTGTCCTGAAATGGACTCATCTTGCTCTGAAATGAAGAGGCAGGTGCATAGGGGTCCGTTCCATAGAGGAGGAGCTGGAACGGAAACTGTTTCTGGGTTAATATGTTGATGGGTGGGGGGTTTATTTCTGGTTTTATAGGTAGGGTACAGTACAGCGAGGCATGCTTCATGTAGCAGCGCTGCTGTGGGCGGAACTTTTTTGTCTGCAGGCAATAGTAGTCTGTCTTAATCAGTTTCCCAAGTCAGTGCCAAAGCTGTTTTTGGAAGTGGTGCTTAAACATTTGTGAGATTTGTACTTAGTCTTCATGAGATGCCGTTAGGATGGTGTAATATAACTGGTGTCTGTAAATACCGCTGTGCAGTCTGACGTAGCTGTTGCCTTTTCTCATCTGCAGGTGTGGGGTTTCAGCACAGCATGGCTGTGGTCAGCCACTGGCAAGGTCTTCCGGTCGTGGTGGGGACCATGGACCTCTCTGGATTGACCATTCCCGATGGGGGCGTGCATATTGTAGGGGGTGAACTGGGTGAGGCTTTCATTGTTTTACTGCTGATGAAGATGCCAGGCTGGGTGTCGTGTATGCAGATGGAATAAGTAAAAGGTCAAAATTAACTGCTGCAAAGCAACAAAAATCTTATATGCAAAATGGGATTGACTTAGTCCCTGGCAGTTTCAAAATGGGCACGTAGGTGTGCTCGTGGTTTTGGAACACTGGTGCTGGAGTGAATGGCAGGGTTAGCGTAGGCTTAATGGGTTGAACTGTGAACCTCTTTTGGCACAGAAATTCCGTATACTGCTGTACCCGAAGGGAGCAAAGCAAGCCTGTGTTTTGTCGCTTGCATGGGAACCACTCTTCAGGTCTTGGGGCTGCCTCCAGTGTCCCAGTTCAGTTACAGCTGTGCTGCACCTCCAGGGAACACAGGACAATCCCCTGCTAGTTGCTTGTACTCCCTGGTTTTGCTAGAGCTCTTTACTAACCCACTCCCTGTCCTGCCACATAGCGATGTAGAATGTCACGCAGGAACTGGGCAGCAAGCTTACTGTCTGGAATAAAGCTTCATGCTGCTTTGCATTGAAAATCTGTATTTATGCAAACTGTCAAAATTGACCGGACTCCTTTATCACGTTAGAGAACTATGGATTTTCATGGAGCTCTTTTTTTTATTTTTTCCCCTCTGTCGTGCACTGATGGGTGGAGGGAAGTCCCTGGGTCTTGCACAGACACACTAAAGAGGGAGACAGGAGGCTAAACTGTGGGTGAAGTGCCTTTCTTCTGAGCTGCTGGTGAAGTACTGAATCGAGACAGTACTAAGTTTGGAAGTGGGACTGAGTTAAAGATGGGGGTTTAGTGTGACAGTACATAGGGAATGGTTTAATCACACTTAGAAGTGGTTTGGAAAACAGTGTTTGCAAAGGTAGGTGAGGTTTTGAGAGAGGCTGCAGCGATTCTGCAGTTTCCAGACAGAAAACAACAGAGGCTGTTAGTAGTGAAAGTTTTCTGTAACTGCTTGGTTTTGCTCCATGTGATAACATGAAGGATTTCTCCAGTTTCCACAGAAGAGGATTCCTCTGGAAACTTAGATGTGCCAGATTTGGGGCTCTGCAGCGACAGAGCTAAAACTGAAGAGAATAAGAATGGCTCCAGTGTGTGGGTATACAGGACCCGCACTGCAAGCGGAGCAGAAAGCTTTGTTTAAAAGACAAAAATCATGATCCCTGAAGGGACCGGTGTTCATGTGAGTGTGTTCTCCCATGCATTGCCCTGATAGAGATGTGCCTTCCTGATTGGTACCTGTAAGTGTCTGAATATTGGATAGTCTTCAAAGCTAAGTTACCTCTTGGTGACTTTTATGGCGAAGAAAAGGCTCTCCCTTTAAACAACAGAAATGTGTACCTTCAGTGACACAGACTTAGAAATATTTTTTGTTGAAAGTACTGACTTGTCTAAATCCTGAAGTATTTGTTCCTGAAATCGGTCTAATCCTCGTAGCGGATGAGAAGTTCTGGAGAAAAGCCGTACAGCTGTAGGGATAGGCCTAGTCACAACCCATTGTTTTAATTGTGGTTGTGAGCGCTCGAGAAAAATGGATTCAGAGAGTTACCAAAGCAAAGAGCGTGCTCCCATCTTGGTTTAGTTACGAAGATAGTACAAATTCATTTTCTGCTGGGGAAAATTTTAGATGAGACGTTCTGCCGAAGTGTTCTTATTTCTGACTCGTAGCTCCGACTGTGTCTGGTCAGTGCAGGGTTGGTTGTTAGCAATCCGGTCTCACGTGGTTTGAGGTTCTGTCCTTGGAGGAGAGGACAGAGGCTGAAATGTAAGATCTTGAGGTAGAGGCCAGCCCCTGTATTCGGTGCTTTCTTTCTGAGAAACTAGGCTCTCCGTATGGTGAAGGCCACGCTGGTAGAACGTGTTTGGGGGGGTGTTGGTGTTGCTTGTTGGCCTTGTTTGTGAAGAGCTGTGCGATGGCTCCTCGCGAAGGTCCTATCGTATGGTTTCAGCCTTGCTCTAAGGCTGTATGTTTCACGGTAAAATTGTTGAGATCTTGACGAATGGATCTCCTGTAATGTTCTGCCAAGTATGTATCTGCTTGAGGAAGCTGTTGTGAAATTAGCTGCAAATGGAGAAGGCCGCCCGCTCTGCAGGGCGTGCTGAGGAGGGGGACTGCCGGCCCAGGTTAAATCCAGTCCCGGGATGCCACAGAGAACCCAAAGCAGCCCAAGTTTTGTAGCTTGGCAGGGGAGAGGAGGGAAGATTGTAGAGCAGGGGGCAGTGATAACAGGTTTTTGCCCATACAATTTCTCTCCTCTTTCAATTTTCTGATCATCTGCCGTGTAACAAGCTCAGCTGAGTTAGTGCAGTGCAGTCTGTGTGTGCTGACAAACGCTGGTGTGCAGCTGGAGTGGACAGAGTAGAGATTGGTCAGAGTCTGCAGCTTCTGGCAAATGAAATATGGTTAAATGACTTCTGCTATTTTTGAAGCTTCCCTTTAGCTGTGATACTTCTCAGTTTTTTAAATACTTGACTGAAACTAGTCAAGGCCTTCCTCACCAAAGTTGATGTTCATTTGTAAAAGCCCTGTTGTGTGAGATCCTCTTACTGAAGTCAGATGTGCATGGTCCTCTTCAGCCTCGCATAGGGGAGCTGACGTGACTCCCATTCCTCAGGACGGCAGCTGCTGCTGAAGGGGATCGCTGCAGAGAGTTCAGTGACGTGCTTCCAGTATGTCTAGAGTACGTTGTCTTTGCATGTCCCTACTTAGTGAGAAGGAAAAACAAGTTTACTAGGACAGGAGTCATCTTGCAGCTGTAATTTCTCCTACTAGCGTTAAGCAAAACGTGTCTGCTCTACATTTGGAGGCATGAAATTCTATTGCTTGTGCAAAAAAAGTGATATTTTAATGACGTAAATCTGCAGAGAAAATGGTGAATGTTTGAGGTGTGGGTGGATAAATGTTTTAAAAAGAAAATGTAGCTTTGCACTTGCTGCTTGGATTTCCAGAACTTGTTTTTTAATTTTTGCTGTTTATTTTTCAACAGACTGTAAAACCCCAACCACGCTAATTTTTCCTTAATTTCATTTCCCAGTTAAAAGTTACGGAGGCGGTAGCTTAATCCTCCCCTGCTCCAGCCTCTAGCAGTACTAGAAGACAGTCATTCCTGGACCGATTCAGATCCGTGCTGGGCGAGCTCAGGTTGTTACTGGATATTCCTGAAGAGTAGCTTGCAGTGTTTCTCCATTCCTAGGCAGCTGTTTTTTCTCGCGGTGTGAAGCACCGTGTTGTGATAGAGCTCTCGGGCAATAGCGTTTTCCCCCCAAACCGCTGCAGGGTGCTTTAAGAGTAGTGCCGATGAGTCTAAAAGCAGTGCTTTAGGGGAAGACAGCAGGTCATCTTCTTTCGCAGCGTGGTTGTGACTCTGGAGGTGGGGGGGATGCCTCGATGGCCAGCCCTTGGCGAATGGCCTGGTTGAAAAAGGGGGTCGGTGGAGTAGCTTTTTCCTGCAATAGAACCTTTAGGACTTTCTGAAGACCTGTGATTTCTGAACCACACTTGAATTTAGAGCAGTTATTCATAAAATAATGTTAATCCTGTTATAGATGCAGCTCAGGTGCTATCAATCCTGCTTATGCATTGCGTGAACCAAAATGCTGCTGCTCATTTCCGTGGCCAGGGTGTGTCTCCTTGTTCTGGTAGTGTAAGAGTAGAAGGTTCTTTTAATTAACTTACGTCCATTATATACATCTGTAATTGAATCCTCAAGATCTAGCCTTACTGTAAGGAGGACAGTATTGAATAAAACTTAACCTGTATTTTGGGATCCTGTGAACTTGAAGACTGCAGGAATGGATCATAATTTGTTTGTTATAATTGTGGGAAACAATGGACAAAAATTTGGGGAAAATAGCTCCTGATCAGGCTTTCCACTAAATGTTCCTTGAGAGAAATTACTTTGGCAAAATTTCTTAAACCTTTATATTAATCTGTTGGAAGCATGTCTTAATGAAGACTATTTTTGGTTTTCTGGTTAATATGGTGGAGAATTGGGAAGAAAACAATGCAAATTTTCAAGCAGTATAGACAGTCTTCTAAAATGAGTTAAAGAACCTACCTGTATCTAACGGCTTTGAACTCTACTGCGTTTGTAGTGATGAGGCGACTCGGGGTCTCGAGTGTTCCACTGACATGGTAGCTGTGAAAGATTGTTGCTCTGTTTGGCTTTGCCCACTTCCTGCTTACTGGATCCCTTGCTTTCATCAAAACAGGGAGGGGGGAGAGAATATTATGAAACTTTCATCTCAGTTGTGAATAAACACTGAGCTGCAGAGTTCTTAATTGAACTGGAACTTGGACCGATGGACAAAAGGTTAAGCTTCAATCTTTCATGGTCCGGTGACTGCCATTTTGAACACATTTTTGGAATGGTTCTGCACACTGATGCTTGGGAACCCTTGTTTAAGAGATAATTGCCCCCCTTACTTTGTGCAAATCAAAAGTACAGAGGTCCCTTAACATCTAGCTTTTGGGGATTATGGTGCATAAGCTTATTTTGTGTATGTCTTGATTAGTGATTGATATTTAATTGCATTTTTCAGGGGAATAAAATCAGCAGTGTTGATATTACAAAATGACAAAACATCCTCCGAATAGAAGAGGGATCAACTTTGAGGTGGGAGCCCAGTTGGAAGCCCGTGACAGATTAAAAAACTGGTATTTTTTTTTTTAAAACCATTCATATTATATTAACTCTAAGTCTTTAATATCTTAAACATTTTGTATTGGTACAATATTTAGAGTCCTGGTCATTGGTTTGTAGGAAAGTAGTTAATTTGTAAAAGTTTATATACCAGTGGTTGAAATGGGCGATAGATGCTGGTGTGTTGTGCTGACCTGTAAAAAGAAGTGTGCTGGTGGTATCTGTGTCTGGGAAATAGGGCTGCTCCTAAATCTCGTGGGACTTCAGACTGCAGTGGCACTCTCAGTCCTGTGCTCTACACGGATTGCAGCGCAGATGTTCTGGAGACGTGAATCTGTTGCCGTACAGAATACCCAAGGTGGTTGCTCACTACTTCCTATCCCACTGCTGTTGTGAATTCATAGGCTTTAGGAAGAAAGATCTGGGTGGGCAAACACATTCCAGGCTAAGAATTCTGCCCTGGAGCCTATCTTGCAGACCTCAGTTGGGAGGAAGGGCTTTTTTCTTGACTAATCACTGCAGTAGAAAGGGGAAAAAGGGCCTGACTTTGGAGCTGCTAACTCTGTTCGTTTTAGGAAGCCAGCTCAAAAATTAGCATTTAATAATGCTAATTAAATTAGCATTTAATAATGCTTTGAATGGAATCAAAGACACAGTCTTAAACACAGGGGTTAATTTGGTTTTGTAAGTTCCTTAAGGTATCTTCTCTCTCCTGGTATCAGCTATAGCCGACTTCTGTTGAAAAGTCGGTGTGGGTTAGCCATGATTGTGCTCTAGGCTCTGCTGGCAGGTGAAGCGTGCGGCAGTCACGGTGATGAAAACCCTCTGGATGTCCCAGGAGGACGGCGCGCTGTCCGAGACACAGGGGACTTGTTCCAAAATGTTTTGGTCTCATGCAGAGTATTTCTCTGCTTTCCAGGTACAAGGCGATGGAGTTGTGAGGAGGAGTAAACGCAATTCTTTATGGAAAGAACATGATGTACAATATTCAGTCCTACTTGCATGTCACACTGAGAAAAATGGGCTTTCTCAGCCTGTCTCTGATGTTGGCTTGTTAACGATGCCATTTAGTACAGATCGTGTTTGAGTAAGGCTGATACCTGGTGTCCGTGACCTGTTCTTCTGACATGTTTGGACAACAGCAGCATCACAAAGCATGGGCGTAAATGGCTCTTCTGTGGGAAAACTTTGGAGAGGGAATTCAACACCTGCTGTACTTTCCACGTGTTCCTTGGCTTAAATTTGAATTTTGGGTACGCTGCATGTCCAAAACCAAGCGTGTTGTTTGGTTTTTAAAAACACGTGGTGTTAAGTGACCTATCTTACACACGGTGTTCTGCAGCTCTTTGTCCTCACAACTTAGCTCTCCAGTTCTGGAAGCTTTTGAGACCTGGGTCAGCAAGTCTGTCTTTCCTTGACTGGTGATCTGCGTGTGTTCTGTTCTCAGGGTTTGTGATCCAAAATTAAGAGCTGGGGGCTTATTTTCTCTCAGCAGTATCAGCGGTGACAGGCTGACACACGTCCCTGGTGTGGGACTGTAGAGGACAGAGGACTTCTCTTTTCCCCTGCCCCTGTGTGGACAGGACCACTCCACAGTGTGGGTACGATGCTCACTCTCCTTTTACCTGGATACGTTTGCTGACACTTCCTTTTCCCAGCGCTTGCTCCAGAGCTCTGAGCATTTCTTGTGTGCACTTTTGTTCCCGTGTTGGTGTCAAGGGTCAGGGCTGGGCCGCCCACCAGACGAGTGGCAGATGCCCTCTGTGAACCCCT
>NW_010399810.1:0-295 GCF_000710305.1 Buceros rhinoceros silvestris
ATGAACTTGGCCTGTAAGAGGATTTTCTCTCTTTGCAATAAACAGGGGTTGTGTGAAACGCCTCCTGTCTGGTGGTCTCTGCCGAGGGTTTGCTGTGTGCCCCGTGAGGGAACGTGGCGGTGGTTTGCTTTGCTGGTGTCGTCACGTCTTCCTTCAATTAGGGGATAAACATTAACGCCACAACCACCACTCAACAGGCGCTGCCTGCCATGCCTTATCATCCTGTCCCTCGGCTGCTGGAACAGCTTTAAAACACCCTTAAGTTTAAAACACACCCGCGGAAAACAGTCCCCCT
>NW_010399810.1:792-1955 GCF_000710305.1 Buceros rhinoceros silvestris
TGGTTACAGACTCACATTTCTGAGGGGAACCCGGGCGACAAGCTGGAAGACTCATTGCGCAGCCCAGGCAGGGGAGCGGCAGGGCAGAGGCGAACCAGCGCACCGTTAGAAGAACATCGTGTGCTGTATTTCTATTTTTTTTTCTTAAAGGCGACGGTGCTTGGATCTGAGTGCCTGCAGAGGACGGCTACTTGGCGGCATCCCCACCCTGTGGTTCAGAGCCCCGTCAAGATCCTGCAGTGGAGCGGAGCTGTTGCTGGGCTGGCATCCTGGGGGAACGTGGACAGGGTGTTCCTCCTCCAGTGGGGGTGGTTGGCGCAACACGGCAGCATTCATGGGGCTGTGTGGACCCTGCATAGCTGGGGACCACGGAGCTTGGCACTGCCTGGGTCTGGCTTACCCACCACCAGGAACCCACCGTTGGCACCTTCATACACGTGTGACCAGCAGGTGCGGCTTCAAGGTCAGCCCCATCCATGGAGGCCTATCTCAGTGAGGTCTGGTAACGCTCTGCTCTCCGTTTCTGTTGCTTGGTACAAATTACAGGCATCAGGGCTCCCTTCCTGGTGGGCTTGGCAGAGAAAGCGCTTGCCTTTTCCAGTGGGATTTTGAAGGCGTCCGTTAGTTTGCAGTGTTGATGGTATCTTCTGGTGCGTGGAAGGATTTTGTCATCCAAGGCCAAGCCGTGCAGTGTAAGGATCCTGTGTTGGCCCTGATGTGAAGGGGAGGTTGGGGCAGAGCTGATTTCCATGGGCTTTGAAGAGCCACACAGCTCTTGGAAGGGTGGGAAGAGTTATCTTCTTTCTTAGGAGGACTCTTTTGCTATTGGATGACTGGCTCATTGTGAATGTGGAGCAATTATATCCCACTGCTTCCCCTCCAAGAAAAACACAGCGAGCTGGCTCACCAGTTCCACCAGACTGGTCTCACCGAGCAAAACCCGGCTGGTGGCTTTGTGCAGATGTTTTGGCATACGAGAAGGTGAGTCACCATCAATTGCTTGGTCAACAGCAGCCATGTGCGTTTTCTCTGGTTTTGGGCAGTTTAGAAGAGGCAGGCCAACTCCTCCCCCTTTTCGTCTGGAAAACTCCTCCCCCTTTTCTAGATGAAAAAGCAGGTGGGGAACCCACACGTGATCAAATTAAAGAAAATGTCTCCATTCA
>NW_010399810.1:2058-3146 GCF_000710305.1 Buceros rhinoceros silvestris
GGCTGCACTTCAGAGCTCGTTGTGGACCACTCGATGGCCGTCTCTCTGCCTGCTGTCTCCAGTGCCCTGGGTTCTCTGTTGTCATCACTACAGCGTCCACACCAGATATTTCACCCTTCACATTTACGTGTCCTCATCCAGGCTGAAAAGTGTGAGCTGGGAGTTCGGCTGAGAGGAAGCCGGTTTTGCTCTGTTAGCAGCTGTGTTGGAGAGCTCGTACTGTGGGTGGGGAAAGCGGCGCCTCCCCCTTCACTGTGATTTGCAGCCTGAAGTGAAGGCGGCGGTTGGTTTTCATCTGTTTTTTGGCCGAAGGACAAACTGTCCAAAGGGCCAGTGGCAAAGGGAATGGAGTAGCCAGGTCCTTGCAGATGGGATGTTCCCCGTGCTATGGAGAAAGGTGGGGCTTGCTCATGGTTAGGGGAAAACTGCGGGAGAGGGCGGTGATGGGGGAGCACCTTGTGATGGCTTCAGGAGAGGCAGAGCAGAAGCCCCCACCATGGGTGTGCACACGTGATGGAGGGGCACAGATAAGCCAGTCCAGTGTCCCAGTGCCTTCCCATCCCCATGGCTCCTGGTGCCAGCCTCGCCAGCAGCAGCTTCACCACCCTGTTCTCCGTGTCCTTCTGCTCACCGCCCTCTCTCCTGCTTCCCTTGGGAGTTTCTCCATGGCTTCATCTTTCAATGCAGAACGTGGGGTGAAGCCCGACCCATATTGCCAGTCTCCCACGTTGTCCTTGGCATGCTGAGCCCTCCTCGCCCCTCTCTGTGCTACCGGCTGTGTGGTGCTGGCCACGGAGAGGACTCCCGTCCCCCTGCCCAGGGCTCTGCGTGCACGTCAGGGCTTCGTAGTTTAGAAGAGTGTGTGGAGCTTTGTCCACGGTGATTGATGCTCCCCAGCATGACCATCTGGATTAAATGGTGCGTGGCTGTCCCAGGAGAACATGGGCTCATCCCAGCGGCCACCGTGAGCTCCAGGGCCTGTCTTACCTCGCTGCTGCTTTGCTGACCAAGGAGCTCCCCCCTGTTGGGGCATGGTATGGGCTGGGGAGGCTTCCTCTGCACCCGAGACCTGCACCACTGCGGCACCG
>NW_010399810.1:3325-6223 GCF_000710305.1 Buceros rhinoceros silvestris
GGCAGGTTCACATCTCTCTATTGCTGTGTCCTGAAATGCACGAGGCGCCTGGCAGCTGGGGGAGCACAGTGGCCTGGCCGGTGGGCGTCAGGAGATTCCCAAGTCAGACAAAAATGTTCTACTGCTGCCGTTAGTCCTCGATTCTCCTCTCTTGCAACTTGACCGATGCTGCGGCACTGCAGCCAGGCCACACACAGGTACTGGGCGGGGGGTGGGGGTGTTGCTCTCACAAGGATGCAACTCAAAACGTTCTGCCACCCTGTTGGCTGTGGGTTGGTTCAGGTGAAGGGGGGAGCAGGTTTAGAGGGGCACTGGACAACGCAAAGGGCCGTGAGAAGGTGAGATGCAATAGTAAAGGTTTAAGGGAAAATGAAGTCTCTGGGGAGAGCCACGGGCACAAGCTGACATTGGAGTAGCAGGGGTAAGAAGAAACCACCCCCAGCAGCATGTTGTCCTGTAAATGCTGCTTGAGGGTGGCCTGGACCCTGTGTGTGAAACAGCCAGTGCTCTGGCCACCAGACGGAGATGCTGGCTCCAGCGGGTGGGTGTCCCATGTCACCCTGTCCTGGGGGTTTTGGATCCTCCCCTTCTGGGGAGGTGTTTGCTTCGAAGATCCAGTGGGATAAGTCACATCTCTGCCATCATGTTCCCCTGCCACACCCCCACTTTGAAGGATGTGACCCTCGCTGCTGGCTGCCAGGAGGACGGGCATCGGCATGGGCCCCTTTCACTGGCCACCGGCTCCCCGCTGCTCAGGCTGGCTAAGAGGCAGGTGCCTGACCTTGCTTTTTTGCCTTCCCAGGAGGCACGTGACCTCCCTGCATCATCTTAGTGTCCAGCAGCCAGTGGTGTGAGAAGTAGGAGCAAGGGCTCTGCTCCATTTTACTCGCTGTGTACCCCAAGGTTGCTGATGCACCTGGTCACCCCCCGGCTGGTTCCTCCATCGCCGTTCTCCCATGTCTCTGAATTTTGGGCACAGCCGAAGCTCCTCCAGTCCCTGGTGATAGCAACTGGGATGTTTCTGGCTTTCCCCAGTGCTCTGGGGGTGAAGGAGAGGCTGAGCAGCATCAAGGCAGAAGGGCCCATCCCTGTTACAGTGGGAGGTTCAGGCCTTTGGCTTCCTCTGCAGGGGATGCGTCTCTGGAGACAGGGTTAAAGCTGTGAGCTTCTCGTACAGGCAGTGGCGCAGAGCACGAGCAGGATGGGCCGTCGTCTACACCAGCATCTGCGGGGTGCCTGGGTCTGTGGCTGGCGGGGAGGAAGGCTTACTGACCTGGAGACTTGCTTGATCTCGTTTTGAGGTCCCTTATGGGGGCTGCAGGTGGTCCAACCTGAGCGCTGGCGGCTGGATGTGAAGAAGGCGCCGGTGTGAGCGGGTGTCTTTGGTTTGCCCTGGTGCCGTGTGGAAGCTCTGGACGGGCCCATTGCTTCGCTGTGCTGAAGCTGCGGGTGGCTTTGAGCCGCGTCCACTGGCGCTCAAACTGGGCCTCTGCTCTTGGGCACGTTTAAACCTCTGCGTCAGCACGAGCGACAGCGAACGGTGGTTTGGTGGGGGACTGTGAAGGGTCCCCGGTTCAGCGCTGGCTGGGTTTGTTAAACGGAGGAGTCTCATCCAGGATGCAAAATGCTTGACGAGGTGTGTTTGACTGTTCAGCTGCAGGGTGCGATGAGGTGGTGGTCTGCACACGTTCCTGGGTTTCTGCGCTCAAAACCAACTCATTTGGCTCATAACGTACGTCTCAGGGCATACATCAGCCTAAAGTCTCCAAACTCCCTCCTTCAGTGACGTGTGAGCGTGAGCTGCTGGGTTTGGGTGGCCCCACGTGTGTCTGGCCCTAGGTCTGGCTTGGCCAGTCCTGGAGCTGCCCTGGGGACGTCGCCTGTGTCATCGGCAGGTGCTGTGCTCTTGCGTTTGCTTCTAGAATTTTAGGATTTCGAGTGTGGGGGTGTTCAGAAACAGAATTTGTGGGGTTTTTTTTTTCCTGTCTGTGGAGTAGCTGTGCCAAAACCTATTGGATGGAAGTGGGAAGAAAATGGAGATTGGGTTCCTTCCCCGAATGAACCCTCAGGCTGAGGGCAGAGCCCTCCCTGGGGACGGAGGGTGGCCTGTGCCCTCTGCTGTGGCAGCAAAGGAGCTTTGCAGAGGAGCGGAGAGGCTGAGGGGAAGAGAACTGTTCCCACAGCCCGCGAGTCTCCGCCAGGGGCCCCGACAGTGCTTGGGGCTGCAGGCGCCAGGGCCACAGGCTTGGGTGTAGGACCAGGCACCGTGTCGATGCAGCTGGAGGAGGTTCTTCAGGTGACGTGTGATGCAGTGATGGGAGGTGATTCTGGTAGCTCCAGCTTGGCATAAGCCCTTGCTGTGACTTTGGGCATGTTTGTCATCTTCACTCCAGTTGTGCTGGGACCAACCTGCACTGTGCGGGTAGGACCTCCTGGGGCCTGTTATCATTGGCTGCTTTTCCTACGGTCTTTTACCCTTTCCCTGCATGCACTGCAGGAGAGGGAAAGGTTTAACCCACTAAACCAGTGGGTGCAACAAACGGTCCTTCTTTGATCTTGTTCTCTCTTCTCATATCCTTCAGCCCTCCAATAAGCACCGTCTCCCAGCCCGTTTCAGGGTGTGGGATGGTCCATATGCTGGGAGGAAGGTACCTGCCTTGGATTTTTTTTCTGTTCTCCTGCAGCAGCTGGTCTGATCAGAGCATGTCCAGAGGAGCTGGGGCAGGGCCTGGAGCACAATGCGCTGAGGAGCGGCTGAGGGACCTGGGGGGGTTGAGCCTGGAGCAAAGGAGGCTCCGGGGAGTTGTTCCAGGGGAGGTTGAGATTGTCCCTGAGGAGCCGTTTCTGTCCCGTTGGGGTTGTGCAGGCGTGTCGCAGGCTGCCCCGGGCCGTGGGGGG
>NW_010399810.1:6270-8859 GCF_000710305.1 Buceros rhinoceros silvestris
CGTTGGTGTTGTGCAGGCGTGTCGCAGGCTGCCCAGGGCAGTGGTGGAGTCCCCATCCCTGGAGGGGTTTCCCAGCCGTGTGCAGGTGCTGCTGGGGGACAGGGGTCAGGGGGGACCTGGCAGTGCTGGGGAACGGGGGAACTCGAGGAGCTGGAAGGACTTTTCCAACCCAGATGATTCTGTGATTAGTTCAGGTGACAACAAGCTGGGATAGACAGGCTGGGCTAACGTGGAACTTGGCTTGTAATCTGGCCCATCCAGCTGCCAATCAGCATCCCCCAAATATTGCTGGTTTTACTGGGAAGTACTTTAGAAGCAGCACAGAATGCCCCTGCACTGGTGCACTGACCTCATCTTTCCCTGTGGGGTGGGATAAGCATCATGGCAAAGGGTCAGACCTGCTCCTGCTTGACCCAGAGGTCTCAGAAGTGCGGCTTGTGGAGCTCGAGGGCCTCCTGGGCTGGCAGCAGGGCTCCTGCTTCTGCCATGGTGGTTCACACACATGAGCGGCTGACGGCCTCTCAGTGGGTGTGAGTTTTGGAAGCTGAGTTCTCCTTTGAGGACGACAGCACAGATCTTGCCAGAAATCCAGGAAGATTCACAGACTTTCCTGATTTTGCACCCAGATAGCAACAGACAGGGCTGTGTAATGAAAGTTTGGCAGGTTTTATCATCCCATGATGCTCAGGGCTGTTTTCATTAACTACCCATCTGCACCCAGAACGCCGCATCACCCCCAGGCTCGGGGAGGTGGGGGGAGGGCGCTCCTGAAGCCCAGGAGCTCGAAGCAACTGCCCAAATATGCGCAATTCCAACACTGATACCAAGAAGCTTTTGGAGGAGAGGGTGGGCTGGCAGTCAGGCTCAGGACACCATCCGACAGACCATGCGTGGCTGCAGCCCCGGTCTACACTGCACCCTCAGATGTGTTCTGCCTGCAGCTCACCACTCTCTTCTCCCCAGTCCCACCACATTGTAGTTATTTTCTGTAGGAAACAAAGTGCCCTACTTGGGAGCCTTCCCGAATCTCCTGTGGCGTTAGGAGCCTGTGTTGCCTCCTGTGGAGGTAGCGGGGGTGTAACTGTCCGTGGGCTAAAGCCCAGAGTCTCTGTCCCTGCGCAGGGAGCTGTCTCATCCATCACTCCCCGACTCCCTCTTCCCAAACAACTCGCGTTTTCACATTATTGGGTCCCATCTGCATCTCCTGCCATCTGCTGCTCCTTGCTCTGGGTGGAGAAATGCACCCATCAGTGCAAGCCCCCCAGGGAGAGGAGGGGGTCCTGTGCTCTGGCCCGTTGTTCGGGGTGTTCCCAGCAAAGACACTGAACTGGGGGTGGTGGGGACCCTGTTACAGTCGCATGAGCTGAGGCAGAATAGGGAAGGGATTTCTTCAAGGGTCACCCGTGGCCAAGAGGGGACTGGAGCCTCTGTCTCCTGGGCTGTGCCACCCAGGTGTTGCCATCCCTCACAGGGGGATGGGAGCTCAGTACCTTGCCCGAGACCACACGTAGGGAGAGACCAGACTGGAAGTCTCCAGGTGCTCTGGACCCGAGTTTGACTCTGAGCTGGTGCTGCCGGGGGGTGGTTCGCCCCGTGAATACGCGGTGGTTTCAATTAGTCATCCTCCCGTAGACACTGTGTGTGTAGCTGCTTGTGCGAGCGAAGCAAGTGTGTGAGCGGGGCAGCCGTGTCTCTGTGGGGGTGTTATCCCACAGAAATAATCTTTCCAAAAATAAATGCACAGAAAGAGGGATTGCTGCTACAGGCTGTCCCTGTGCCCGAGCTCTCAGCGTGTCTGCAAACCCCCTCAAATAAATAATCTCCTTCAGGAAACACAGGGCTGAGTGGCCCATCTGGGGATGAGCGAGCTGTGCCATCGGAGGGAGGCTGGGGATAGTGGAGCAGGAGGGGATCCTCCAGGCCCTGAGCCTCCCTCCTTGCCCCAGGCATGCTGGGGCAGGTGGAGGGTTCACCCTCGGCGGCAGCGGGCTCCAGTGGTGGCCCTGCCCCTGACCATGGCTCAGGCAGGTCAAAGCAGGCATGTGATAGCATGGAGCAGGGAGGAAGGACTTAGCTACACTAGATAAGGAGCTGGTTTGCTGGGCTTGTTGACCCTGCTCCCACTGTCCAGGGAAGTGGTAGTGGCTGTGACTCAGGGCTGCCAGCATGCTCCCAGCTCAGGTCTGGATGGGGAGCCCAGTGCTGGGGTTGCCTGGGGACACAGGCATAGCTCTGCTCTCCACTGTGACCGTGGCTGGTGGATCAGGAGAGAGGTGGACACTCACAGTGTCCAAAGGGGAAACCCCGTTTGACTTCGAGAAGCAGAGCTGAACTTGGAGAGAGGACGATACGGGGTGACTTCAGAAAGGTGAAGGGAAGATACCCAGTCCTGGGGATGCTCAGGCTGCTCCTGGTTTCCCTCTGCTCAGCGCAGGGGCTTGTGCTGCTGCAAAGTGGAAGCAATGCCCGTGCCTGGTGCTGAAGGCAGAGCCTGGGCGCTGGAGCAGGTCAGCTGCTTCCCAGCCCTGAGCTCAGGGAGCCGTGATGTCCTGGTGGTTCCTGCTCCAAGGACTGGAGATGGCTGAGGGA
>NW_010399810.1:8989-12212 GCF_000710305.1 Buceros rhinoceros silvestris
CGAAAAACCAAAGGCTGCATAGGACAGGGCTGCCATGGGATTGCTGAAATGCACTGGTGGAGTCAGAGAGGGGTTTGGATGAGAAAAGAGGGGAAGAGAAGAGGGAAAAGGAGAAAGAGATATGAGAGAGCAGAGTCTGCAGGGCAGGAGGAGGTGGGAGTGGAGAGGGGCTGGGGGCGAGCAGGAGGAGCACCCTGTGTCTGGGACCCCCCATTCGGGCTCCCTTCATTCTCTAGTGCCATTTGTCATCGCTTCTGTGGTGTCTCCAAACTGCCTGTCCCCTCCCAGGCGGGTTCAGTCCCTGCTCTGTGAGAGGAGCTGCCGCAGCAGCCCAGCCCCTCTCCCGCTCACAGGGGCAGAGCTGGGACCTGTCTGTCTGTCCGTACACTGGGGAGCACTCTTGCCTCTCTGTGCGCGTCCTGTGTCAGACGCTCAGAGCGTGTGTGCTGTGCAGCTCCCGAGTCACGGGAAGCCCTTCCCACCGGTGCTGCGTCCTTGCTCCTGCCGTTCACCAACGCAGTTAGAAGCGATTCTGTGGACAAGCCGCCTTTTCAGTTTGTGATTTAGGAGCGGGCCAGAGCTGCTCCGTCCAAAGCGTTTCCCTGGCTGAGTGGTTTTGTTTTGGGGCAGAGAGAAGAGCTGATGCAAAGGTAGGGTGTGAGCTGTGGAGATAGGTGCTCGTAGGGCGCTTCGAAGATATCTCACCCAGAGCAACTGCTTCAGTTCAAGACTCCGCGCACTCAACGCAAACAAGTGAAAAGCCATTTTGACTCCCCTGCCTTTTGTGGGTAAAGATTTCAGCAGTGAAAACACCCCTTTTTCTTTCTTTGTTCTGAAGAGAGAGAAGAAGGGAGGAAGGTCAGGTTGACAACTGGTGTGCTCAGGTGGCTGCGGAGCAAAAGCACCTCTGTGGAAGAGCTCACGGGCTCACGTTCTTTGCTGGAGCTGCAGCGCTTCCCTGCGAGCCTGCCGGGACTCAGGTGCCACGACACAGCAATGCCTCTGCTTGTTTTAACGCCTGCCCCTTCCCAAGCTGCCTCCCAGGGCCTTGCTAAGGGTAGTATCACAGAGGGGTTTGGGTTGGAAGGGAACTTTAAAGGTCATCTAGTCCAAGCCCCTACCATGGGCAGGGACACCTTCCACTAGATGAGGTTGCTCAGAGCCCCAAACAACCTGGCCTTGAGCACTGCCGGGGGTGGGGCATCCACAGCCTCTCTGGAGAACTTTCATGAGGGGCCATCTTCACCCTGTGGCGGGTCTGCATATGAGGTGGGTTTTGGCTAGTGTTGACCAACCCTTCCCGGGCTGGCAAAAGGCGAGCGCTGGGCTCCATCTCCCCAGGCTGCTCCTGGCCGAGGAGGGTGCTCCAGGCTCGTTTCTTCCCGTGGATGTACTTTTCTGCCTGTGAAGGCAGAAATGCTGACCTGAACCTGCCCATGGCCGATGGCCGGTTGGTTTGACGTCGCCTTGGCTCAGCACAGGAGCGCTCCTTCAGCTGGGCATAGGTCCGGCCCAGGAGACAGTGGCCATGGGCATTGCCACCTCCACGGCACCCAGGTGGGCGTGTGGCAGCTGACTCTGCCCTGCTTGAACTAAAGGCAGAGATCAGCAGGGCTCTGACCTGCTGGCTGGTGAGCTGGAATGAAAGCAGCGGCCTGGATCCTGGCCCAGGAGCTGCCAGCTGAGGTCGTGGTTATCTACAGCCCCAAAATTGTTCCTTGGAGCTCTGGGAGAGCAAGTGGGGAGGGCCGGCTCTTCACACAGCACGGAGAAGGGGGTTGGAAGACTCTTCCTCCACCAGTGCCATTCGTACAGGACGGAGCAACTGCTGAGCCTGTCCGCTAGTGCCAGCGAGGTGGAGGAGGAAGCGGTTCATGCGTCCTGAGTGGAATGCTGGGATCGGGGGTCCTGACACTCTCTGTTCTGGAGCTTTCCGAGTGCTGTTCAGTTCAGATGGCTGTTGTGGAGATCTGCTGAAGAGGGTCAGTGAACGGAGTGAACACACACACGGCTGAACGTGTGTGCACCACGTCTTGAACTACTGCACAGCGCATCATCTCTGGTGCAGCTGCACAGCTGAGCCTGTGCGTAGCAGCAGGAACAAACAGGGTTTGGTTGAGGCCGAGGAGATGAGGAACCTCCCTGATATCAGCACAGTCTGCTCGGGTGCTGGCAGGGGTCAGTGATGAGCTGGGAGAGGGCTCCTGGGGAGCGGGAGAGGTCTCTGTGGGAGAGGTCTGGGGTCTCCTGTGCTTCCCGAGGTCTGGCAGCCCTTTCTCTTACCATGGCATTCACCGGCTGCTCCCTTGGATGCTCCCCGTTAGCCAACCCCAACATCTGGAGGAACGTCTCATGACAAAGGTCCTCGGTGGGACCAGAGGCTGAGGGCAAGTGGCAGTGTGTGGGTCTTGGTGAAGTGCTAAGTGTGGATGTGTGGGACACAAAGCATGCTGGGAGCCCTGGAGACTTCTAACTGCCATATTTGGAGCTGTCATAAGCTGATCAAAACCAGGTTATGATCATCAGATATCTTAAAGGACCTTCTCTCTGCTGGGCTGGGAGCCGTGGAGGCTTCTAACTGCCATATTTGGAGCTGTCATAAGCTGATCAAAACCAGGTTATGATCATCAGATATCTTAAAGGACCTTCTCTCTGCTGGGGGCGTTACCGTGAGGCTGCGACCGCCCTGTCCTGGTCTGTTCCTGAAGGAGGTACTGTGAGCCGAGGGAGCGAGGGGTGGGAATGAGCCGCCTTGGGGAGAAGTGCTGGTGGTCCCGCCCAGCGCTGCCACTGCGAGGTGTTCCCCTGACCCGAGGGAGCGGCGCGGTGTTAGATACCGTTTTAATGTGGACAGCATCCCCCTCCGCGAAGCAGAACGCAGCACGAGATGAATCCCAACTGCGCTAACGGTGGAAAATGTCCATGGCTTTTAAAAACCGACGTGACCGCGGGACGCAGGCTGTGTGTCACTGGAGGCCGTGACAGGTCGGCCCTTTGCTCAGCCGAGGGAGGGAAGAGAAACACTGGTGGCTGCTGGAGTGTCCCCTGCAGAGCTGAGTGTGGTGGGGCAGGGGAGGGGGGGGCGAGCTTTGCCTGAGGGGTGCTCAGCCCACGCTACCCTCTGCTTGGTGGTGATGGAGAAAAGGGAATGGGGAGCGGGGAGGGAGAGTCGTCTGTCCGTGGTTGTGTGGGGTAAAGGGAAAGTCAGACCTTCCCCCTCCTT
>NW_010399810.1:12340-14778 GCF_000710305.1 Buceros rhinoceros silvestris
CCGCGGGTTTAATCACGGGCTTTAAAAGGAGAATAAAAACTAACGAGGACATGGAGAGATGGTTTCTTTTTATCTCTATGGCTGAAGAGATAAATGTGACATTAATTATGTGACATTAATTATGTGACACAGCTTTGAAAGTCATGATGTATCTCTGGTTTTTTTAGAAGGGGGTTTTGAATTTCTGTCTGGGACTAATAAAGAAGGACAACTCTAAAAAGATGATCTGTAGGGAGAGGGTTTGCAGACTTCATTTCCTCTTCTGGAGACAGAGCTGGTTCAGCTCTCCTCTCCCGTGTGTGTTTGAAGGAGATGCTGAGAGAGGGAATAACAGGGCAGCCTGTGGAGTTGAACAGGAGAATATGGGCTTTTGGGTGGGTGGGGGTGAGATGGGGCCGTGGGAGGGGGAAGTGTTGAACTCCGCACCGCTCTGTCCCGAGGAGGGAGGAAAGGGCATCACCGAGCCAGCAGTTTGCATGTTCTTCTCGAGGTCTGCAGGCAGCCACCTCCTGAGCTTGGCTGCAGCAGCGCTGGACGTGGTGGGTTTGTTGCCATCCCTGTGGGCTGGGTGATGCCGTCAGGGCAACTCTGTGCGAAGCCTTGCTGGGGGCCGGGTTCGCTCGAAGCCTTGTCTGGGCAAAGTTGCAGAACTCGGCGAACGTTGCCGGTGGGTTTGCTGATGGCCCATCCTGCACACAGGTGAACACCCAGGAAGGACCCGCTGTGCTCCAGGCGGACCCTGAACCGGTGCTGGGGCTGCACTGGTCAAGAAACATCTCGGTGAAAAGTGGAATCACACATCGACACGTCTCACAGGGTCACTGGCCTGAGACTTTTTTTGCTTGTGGTATATCGAACTGGAGGCTTCTGGCTGGGGGGTTACTAGGTAGAAACAACCCCGAGAAGCCATATCTGAGCCACCTTCTCAACTGACACACGATGAGGAGCTGCATCAGGCATGAGCTGAGCCTAGGCTGGCCTGGGAGAGAGCCTGGAGCAGTCTCCTGCGAGGGCAGCCGTGGTTGGTGGTTAGAGGGGATGCAAACTCACAAAGAGCTTCTCACAGCAGCTTGCTGTGAACATAAAATCGTGTGACACTAGGACGGCCAGGGGAGTTCCCGGGGATAGAGGGAAGAGGTGGAAAAGTGTGAGGTGGATTCTCTCTACTGTGGAACCCTTGTGCCAGAATCAAACTGGGGTCAGGGTGTGGAGGACAAGGTGACAGTAGAGTCTTGAGGGCTCTATGGGAGAAGGGATGATCCACAGACGAAGAAACTGGTTTTAAATACGGGTTTTGTAAAATCTGACTCCTTAAATGGGGATTCCTACAGGTGGCTTGGAGGACACCATGGTGGGGCCTCCTGCGTCGGTGACTTGATGTCGGATAAAGGTAGATCCTACAGGTGGGAGAGCAGCAACACCTGCGTGTTTGCCCCCGTTTGCAGAAAGCCCGCAATTCTGCTTCGTGAGTCCTCAGGATGCTCGCCCAGCAGCGTTTTCAAAGCACGAATAAGGGCTTTTTGTGCCAAGAAGGAGTTGGAAATCCATGAGCACTGGGCTTTGAGTTGCTGTATGTGCTGAGAGGAAGCCCTGGTGCTCTCCTGGCCACCTCCTCCCCAGTGTTTGGCAGCTGGCGCAGGGGTCTCCTGGCAGCAGCTCAGGATGCTCGCCCAGCAGCGTTTTCAAAGCACGAATAAGGGCTTTTTGTGCCAAGAAGGAGTTGGAAATCCATGAGCACTGGGCTTTGAGTTGCTGTATGTGCTGAGAGGAAGCCCTGGTGCTCTCCTGGCCACCTCCTCCCCAGTGTTTGGCAGCTGGCGCAGGGGTCTCCTGGCAGCAGCAGAGATGGACTTGGCCCCGTTTGAAAGCGGAAAACCACGTGATTTGCCAGCCCCTGAGTCACCGGCTCAGCAGCCGTGACCTTGGTTTGCGGCATGGCAGGCGGCAGCCACGCTGGAAGGAAAGCTGTGGTGGCTGCGGCACTCGTGGCGGAGTTGGGCTTGAGCTGCGTCTCTGTTTACCCCATGTGTCCCTCTGGAGCGGCTTGCGGGAGGTTGCAGCGGTGGCTGCTTGGTTGAAGGCAATAGCTGCTCCACGTAGCTCCATGGTCAGTTGGTGCCCGTGACTTGGGAGAGCTCCAGCCTCACAGTCCGTGCTGGATCCAGGGGCTGGGGGCCAGGGGCTGTGAGTCTGCAGGGCTGCAGCTTGCACGGTGTGATGCTTCTTAAGAATAAGTTTGCTGCACGGGACAGCAAAACCTTACTGAGGTTGAGCTTGATTCCTGCTCCGGTTCTGCTCCCAGCACCTGCAGAGCCGCCGGCAGAGAGGGGATCACTGTTCCAAAGGGCAAAGCTTTCCAGAGTCTGCCACCGGCTGGGGCTCACGCTCGCTCTGCCGGTTGGGTGCGGAACGTTCTGCCCCACGCCCTGTGTGTGGGG
>NW_010399811.1:0-355 GCF_000710305.1 Buceros rhinoceros silvestris
GGGCCCCTCAGTGTTCTCGTCCACGAGACGGCAGCACCGGAGTGATGACCCACCGGAGCCCCCTCGCCCCAAACTCTGCCACAGCACCCTGTGCCGGAGCCTCGTTCCACAGCCCCGCGTTCAGAAGAGACCATGGACATGCCACGTTGCTCCCGAGCCCACAGCTCCTGCCAGCTCCTGCCCAGCTCTTACCCGATGCCCTGGACCTGCAGCTGGGGCTGCGTCCCTGCGTCCTTCGTTTTCACCGTCTGATACGTAACAATGGTACAAACAGTGCTTCCTGCCCCCATGTCGTAGAACATGATGTTCTGAGGAGAGAAGCTGCGATGGTGGAGCAGAAACACCCGGACACAGG
>NW_010399812.1:0-1236 GCF_000710305.1 Buceros rhinoceros silvestris
AGCTCTTGCTCTGCCTGAGCCGATGGCACTGCTCTGACCTGAGCACAGCCCTGGGGCCAGGGTGTTTGCAGATGGAGTCCGGCTGTTTGCACGGAGGGTGAATTCAACCTTTCCCCTTCCTGTTCCTCCGGTCAGTCGGTTGCTCTCGCTGCCCACGCAGCAAACTGCCCGGGCAGCTCCTTTCTTTGGGGTTTGCCGGTGGCTGTTGGTGTGCTGGGAGGGCTGTGCCATGCGTGGTGCTCACCGGCCACCCCACGGCAGTGGCACCTTGTCCTCCTCACACCCCGGGTCCAGTCTGTCTGGTCTGGTTTGGCCTCTTTCTGCATGGTGGGACGTGTTGGTGGTGAGGAAGCCTGACCTGGGTGATCTGCAACTTCAGCAGCAGCTGGCTTGTGCCTGTGCTGTGCAAATGTGTTTGTGCAGGAGAACAGGAGGGGGATGGAGAAGAGGGCTGTCCCCACGGTGTCTGCAGAGCCTCCCACCACCCATGGTCACGGGTCTCCAGCGATCAGTTCAGCATCCTCCTGGGAGCGTGCAATGCCTGTCTCTCCTTTCCTAGAAGCCGTGCTGCGGGCAGGAAAGCTTGCTGGGGTATCATATCCCATTCTTTCCCCAAACACCATGTCACCTTCCCCGTTCCTGCCGGGTGATGGCTGCTCCGACTCATCCATCAGCAGTGTTCTCTCTGGTTCCAAGGTGTGCAAAACCGAGAGCAGAGCAGAGCTGAAAACGCCCAGGTTTCCTCTTCTGAGGTTGCAGCCACAGCGTTTGCGGTGACTTTCCCTGTGAGCTGTGCTAGAAATGGGTCCCTGCCTCTGGGGAGCCCTGAGCGGCACAGGGAACAGTGATCTTATTGTCCCCACTGTGGGGCCATGCTGTCCTGGGGTCTGGCTGTGCTCCCCTGGTACAGGGAGCAGCAGAAGCTGCTTTCGGAGAGGTTCCTCTGTGAATGTTGGGACTGAACCCATGAAGGCAGTGGGGCAGGAGTTACCGTGGGTTCACCCACCGCCTGGGCCAGGCTGGGGATATTGTTTTCTCGTGGGTGTGCTGGAAGCCCTGGCACTGCTTCCTCCCTGCACAGGGCTCTCTGAGTTCAGTGCTGGAGACAGAGGCTAAAGCTCTGCTGCAATGGTCCATTTTTTCTCCTCTTCCTGCTCAGTTGCCAAGCCTGTACAAAACAAGCCCTGCCTCCACCCGAGACAGGCTGATTACGTCTGACGGGAGGCTCAACACATT
>NW_010399812.1:1297-4088 GCF_000710305.1 Buceros rhinoceros silvestris
CCTCCCCCCGAGACGGTCTGATTACGTCTGCCGGCAGCCTAAACAGATTATCCCCCCCGCCACGTGCTCGGAGCCAGGAGTCTCCCTCAGCGATGGATTCAAACTTCTGTCAGGGTGGATGGGGACTGGCTGTGGGGGCATCGCTGGCCTACCTGGGTGTCCCTGCACCCCAGCGGGGATATGGGTACCTTGCCGTGGGGCTGAGTCTGGACCCTAAGAGGAGATGCGGATGGCAGCAAAGCTCTAGTGTTCCTCCTTCTGCCTGCTGCTGAAGTTGCAGATCACCCAGGTCAGGCTTCCTCACCACCAACACGTCCCACCATGCAGAAAGAGGCCAAGTGAGCTCCTGTGTGACATTGCGTGGCTGGCTCAGTGCTGCCCAGCACCCTGCTTGGCTGGGGGAGAAAAGAGATGAAGGTACCGCTGACAAAGGTGGTAGGTTTGAAAGCCTGTCCTAGGGCACGCTGGCTGGTGTCATAGCCCACCTCTGGCCCCGTGACCTGTCCTGCCCACTGGAAGCGGGTGACCCTACAGCCCTGGGGATGTGCAGGGGTTCCTCTATCACCCTGGGCTTTGGAAAGCGCTGAGTGGCTCTGCACGTTCTTTGAGCCTGTCGCCTGGCTGCTGGGAAATGCGTTCCTAGTGCTGGTGGAGTTAGCTGGGGTGAGGTGATTTGTCCATGCCTGGGCAGTATCAGCCTGACAGCTTTGTGTAAACCAAGCTGGCGCCTCCTCAACTTCCCGCCCATCATGCTGCCAGTGCTGGCCTGGGGTGCGAGGCTGGAGGCAGCATCCTCCCCTGCAGGCCAAGGGGATGGAGGTGGTGGCCGGGCCAGTGACCTGAGAAGGAGGTGAAGGGCCATATCAGAGGTGAATGGGATTCCTGGGCGTTCCCAGGGGTGCGACAGGAAGCAGAACGGTGACACGGCGTTTCTGCCTGAGTCAGCCTCCGCTGGTCGCGCAGGATGGGATGGAACTGGGCCCTGTGGAGCTGCAGCCTGGCTGCCCCTCCCATGCAGTGGTGCTGCTGAAGGCACTGTGACTATATTGCTGGTTTTGGGTGGGGGGGTGTCTGTGGGTCTCTGGGTCTCTCCCATGGTGGCGAGGCAGCAGCTTTGGCACCTCCCGGCTGAGGTCGTGGTGGATGGTTGGCTTTGTCACTGTGAGCTGTGCTGGAGGAACCGGCTTTTGTCTTCCTGCCCGCCCTGCGAGTGTCACCCCACCCCAGACGGGGATTCATCGTACTACCAGCAGCTGCCCTCCACTCTCCTTTCCACACCAGTTTGTGGCTCACCCTTTGCCCAGGTACTGTCTGGATAGAGGCAAAGCTGCCTGGCCTGAACATCCCCTGTGGCCGCTACCTGCGGGGAAACCACCCGGAGCTGCCCTTTGGCCATCGCCCAGGGATCAGACAGAGCTCTGCATGGTGAGAGACATCCTGGAAACCCTGGGGTTGCTTTAAAGCCATCCCATAGTGTGAGGCTGGACAGATCTGCTTGGACACTGGTGCTCTGAGCTCTTGCTCAGTGCTCAGCATTCTATTTTCCTCCTCTTGCTGAGCTCTCTGGAGGAAGCCGAGCTGGTGCAAGCGATGTGCGGCTCCAGCTCCATCCTGGTGTGGTAACGCTCCCCTGGACCTGCCTCCGCAGCGGTGTCGAGCGGGTTTATTTTAAACCTCGCTTCAGCAGAGCCGTTCCAATGCAGGTGCGATGGGTTTATTTCAGACACTTTGCACTAATTCCTACTCCTTTTATTTTGTCTCGTACCTTGGTTTTAGCAGTAGCTTGTTTTGGTTTGGCTTTATAAAGCTCTGCTGTGTGTTCAGCTGTTGGCGGGTGGAACTGGGCTGCCCACGCTGGCTGGCTCTAATTCATACCTTTCAGCTATTTTGGTTTCAATATCTGAAATTGGGCTCTTCTGCCGAAATAAGTACAGCCCACTGGTGCTTTTTGATGACGCTGGTAAAGAAATGACCACACTCTATGTTAAGGGCGTTTATTTCAGGTGCTCGATGCTTTATATATGGTCAGCGGAGCCAAAACTGGAGTGGCTGAGGGTGAAATAATGTTTGCTGAGGGGTGTGAGCCAGGCTGAGGTAGTGCTGGGCTTTGCGCCTGTTATACTGGGTCAAGGCCGCTCGCTGCTGACGGGGGGTGGAGGAGGGCTGAGCCCTGCCAGCAGCTTGGCTGCCTGTAGCGTCAGGCTCCTCAGGATGCTGTCTTGGTGTGGCAGTGCCAAGCGTTGGGGACGCAGCGTCCTGCCTGTGCTGTCTTCCTCTTCCCAGGTGGCGGAGGCTACTCGTGGTATCTTCTCAAGCACTGGAGCTGTTTGCTTGGGGCTCACAGCGAGTGCCTCTCATTGGGAGTTTGGAGAGCCAGCAGCTTGGCTGCCTGTAGCGTCAGGCTCCTCAGGATGCTGTCTTGGTGTGGCAGTGCCAAGCGTTGGGGACGCAGCGTCCTGCCTGTGCTGTCTTCCTCTTCCCAGGTGGCGGAGGCTACTCGTGGTATCTTCTCAAGCACTGGAGCTGTTTGCTTGGGGCTCACAGCGAGTGCCTCTCATTGGGAGTTTGGAGACCTGTTGAAAGCACTTCCCAGCTCTCTCGTGGATCAGCTTTAGTTATGTATTTGCAATTTTGCTTTTCCCCCGTAAAACAAGATAAATTTGGGAAAGGCCATTGCAAGCTGGTGGCCATTGCCATGTCCCAGCACTGTGGGGAGTGGTGGGAGCTCCAAAGTCCTCCACTTACGTGGGCATGGATGTGTCATGGGTGCCTTTGGGTGGGGGTGCGGGGC
>NW_010399813.1:0-25146 GCF_000710305.1 Buceros rhinoceros silvestris
GATGCAGAACAGCCATTCTCCTTTGGTCCATGGTAAGGCAGCAGACTGAGAGTCTGCAACTCTTAAAGAGCCAGGCAGGAGCAGGGGAAAAGTATGAGGAAAGAGCAGCATAGAGGAGCTGTTATGGACTGATCACTAACCTCCCTCCTTTCCCCTTGAGCTGCTTGCGGTTGGGATGGAAGGGGATGGCAACGAAGCTGAGATTGGGAAGAAGCAGTGCATGTGTGTGAGAGGTATTGTTTAATTATGTCTTTGTTCCTCACTACCCAAATCTATTTTAACTGGAAAAAAATTAAATTAATTTCCCCGAGTCAAGTCTGTTTTGGCATAATGTTAATTGGTAAGAAATCTCCCTGTCTTTATCTTAACCCATGAGTTTTTTCAGCTTAATTTTTCCCTCTATCAAGTTAAGGAGGGGAAGTGAGTAAGCAGCTCAGTGGAAACCTGACATTTAGCCAATGTTAACCCATCACGTTCCCCGAAATTGACAGAGACTTAGAAGGTAGCAGGATGGTGAAGTTAATCAAATGATCAAAGGTCACACACTGAATATGATAGGACCTTAAGATCATAGATTGAATTGTTGTTCTACTCAGTAAAAGGTAGAAAGAGGAAAAATAGTGTCAAGTCTTCCAACACATTCTTAAGGCTGCTGATATGCAGGAATGAGATGGTGGGAGTAATGCAGACATTCCATGGTGGATAAAGAGCTGCCATCTGTGAGGCTGGTTAAAGGACTGTTGAGCTTGACCTTGAGGAGCACCTCAACTGAGGATGATACTCAGTATGGGATGACATAGCTTTAAAGGAACAAAGGACTTAAATCAGTTATTTCCTTGGGAACCTTGTGCAAAAATAAAAGTACAAAGGGTACTGACAGGAGGAAGTACCTGATAGATCATGAACAGTTTTCAGCACTATGGAATAACTGGTAAGACTCATGCCTCTCTACTCTTCTGGTGCAGCCATGGAAGTAAACAAAAAGAACAGCAGAATACACAAAAGTACTCAGTATTCTTGGGGATTTAGTAATTGTCGTTCATTCATTTTACAGATGTCCTTAAGAGGGTAATGGTTGTCAAATTGCCTTGTCAAGCTCTAACAAGACCTCACAGATGGAAAATAGTCCCACATGGGCTAATATAGAAGAAAATTTCCGTTATGCTTTGTCTGCCCTAACTCTCTGAATGCTGGATAGAAGTTTCCAGGATCAAACAGCACACTGGATTAGCAAAAGAAGGCAGGGTGAACATGAAAACCTCCAAAGCCCAAGAAATAACATATCTCAAGGCATGCATGCTAGTGAGGAGACAGATGTATCAGTCTCCTCCAGGCCAACTTTTAACTTGCAGCACCATGGACTTATGTATACGTGTACTTTGTCAGTTTGTCTCTGATGATGTCATAGGAGACAGTGACAAGACTTTACTGAAATCAAGGTAAACAACATCAACTGCTCTCACTTGTCCATGAAGATATTCACCTAATTGCAGAGGGCTATGAAGCTGGTTTGGTATGATTTCCCCCTTGTAAATCCATGTTGACAACTCCTAGTGACCTTCATGTCCTCCCTGTGTTTGGAAATGGTTTCCGGGAGGATTTTCTGCATCACCTTCCCAGGGGCTCACTCAGGTGAGGCTGTCCGACCTATAGCTTCCCAGGTCTTCATTCTTGTCCTTCTCAGACAGTAACATTTGGCCTCTTCCAGTCTTCAGGAACCTCTCTTAATTACCATGACCATTCAAAGATAATTAACAGTAACCTCACAAAGAGATCAGACAGCTTCCTCAGCGCTCATGGGCGCAACCTACCAGGCCTCATGGACTTACGCATGACCAGTTTGTTAAAGTGCTCCCTAACCTGGTCCTTCTCCACCAATGGTAAGTATTCCTTGTTTCAGACTTTCCCTCTGGTCTTAGGGGCCTGGGGTTCCTGAAGGCTGGTGTTATGGGTAAAGACCAAAGCAAAGAAGGCATCAGGTACCTCAGCCTTCTCTGTACCATTCGTAACCAGTTCCTCTGCCCCATTCTGCACTTTTCCGTAACAGATGAACAAGTGAATGCCTACAATGACTTGCCAGGTAAGACTTGAATCACAAAAGAAAAAAAAAAAGATGTGATATAAAAATATATCACAAAAATATAACGTGTCTCAGGAAATGGGGTGTAAACCCACAGCTGGCACAAAACTGACAGGAAGTCAAAGCTGAGTTCCTAAAATCCAAAAGGCAAAGACAACTTCAGACCAAGAAATACCAAGTAGAAGAGAAATTCAGCTAGTACAGTGTGAAATGGTTGCAGATATTCTTGTATTTCACATGATGATTAATAAGAGAGATAGAACTCAAGCAGATCCTCTAGAAGTACTGCAATAGAAAAACCTCCTGGTGTCACAAAGGAATACACAACATGTCCTTTCTTTCAAATAGATATATATTTTTACAGTGGTATATCAATTCATCTGACTGAGCCCACCAGTTGTCTTTAGAAATTGAATGGTATCATACTATTTTCCTTTTAATTTGTCTTCTGTTTCCTGAGCATTTATTTCCCTCTACAGGAAATATTGGTCAAAAAAAGAAAATGTTTCATCCATACTGAACAGAAATCTGAACTGAAATCTCTTATTAAAGTCTCCAAATACAGAGTTTGTTTACATTCCCTTCCTCCACATGTTTTTTTTTGTTTGGTTGGTTTTTTTGTTTGTTTGTTTGTTTTTGGTTTTTTAAACAATCTCAAGAGAACAACACAGAGCAAATTTCAGTGATGACTTTGTATCAGTCTTTTAATTTATTGAGGCTGCTAGCTCATTAGCTTCAAACATTTAGAACACACAAATCTGAATTCAGGCACTGTAAGTAGGAAACAATTAGAATACTTTTGAGAATAATACTTCCATAAAGTCAAATTCTGAAAGCATTTCAGTGAGACAGTGGCAATCATCATCATTCAGGATGAGCAGGAGACTTTGCTGTTTTTTTCTGTTCCTTTTCTCCCCACATTCCTCTAATTTCAGAGTCAGCAACTTCAGTAGTTTGATTTCCCCATGCATAAACAGAGGTCCCGTTATTTCTTAACTGCCTGAAAGAGCTTCCACAGAACTTGGTTAAAGCCATGTGTATCAAGATTCTTATACAAGCAGAAAACAGGAGTAATCTCTTTGGCTCAGCATCCTGATTCTGCCCAGTTTTGGAGAGCAAACCCATTGTTTTTAATTTTCTGATTCATTGTGGTTGCTCCTAGCCAAGGTCTGATGCACATAAGTCCTGGGTCCATCAATTTAAAGTTCGTTGGCTTCCTTTCAGCAAGAATCTATTGTAACTATACTATCACTGTTATCTTTAGCTCTGTAATAAGTATAATGAACTTGGCATTCTAATATTATCTAATGAGACTGAGGTACATTTTAAATCTTGGTTAATCAGTATATACTGTTGACCGCTGACGTGTTATATATGTTCAATGTAAATGCATTTTTTCATGTACAGTTGTTGATATTGATGAGATTTTTGCACTTCTGTGAAGCACAGCCATGTGAAAATGTGTCACTTCATATATAACCTTAAGAGTCTCCTTTAATTTGATGCAGAAGATGGTCATTAAGAAAAGATCTTGATTTCTCACCAGCAGCGCATTCTGGTCTGTGTACTTAACCCAGTGAAGGATTTTTTTTTTTGCTTTCTGGTTAGAGATTATTTTGTTATGATTTTGGTAGTTTTTTCTCATTAATGTAATATTAATACAACAATGTCATACATAATGTCATATTAATACAGTGTCTTAACATTACACAAATATTAATATTAATAATATGTTATGGTGTTTACATCACTAATATTACTATTTCTATAATATAATACTAAATATATGCGTATATACAATACTCACATACAAAATTCTAACTTCTCTAATGAAATTTCAAAAAGCAAAAAAATTACAGAATATAGATGGAGAAAAGGTGACCGCTTCTAATATATAAGTTTGCAATTCTAAGAAGTCTGATACTATAAATGGCAAAAATACGCCTCTCAGCTATCTTCCTAAAAAATATGAATTGCAATCTGTAACTATAAAACCACCCAAATTAATATGTACTTTTCAATATAGATTTACGAAGAAGTATTGAGAAAATAGTAGTAATCACTGATTAAAAAGGAATGAGGTGGTTTTGCATGTACTTTTATGTCTTCCATTCTGCATGTTCAGTATTATAAATTTGGAATGTATTATACATACTAGAAAGATTTATGGCATGTTTAGATTATTATAGTCTAGGTTTAGATTTTACTGTAATTAGCAGAATGCCAAATTCTGCAGCCTGTATGAGCTGGGGTTTTTTTTCTGCTTTAAGGCTTGCACAGTACTAACACTGAGAACCCAAACTTGTTTCAAGCAGATAATTCAATAATATGCTCTCCAAAACACTTACATGAGCATATGTAATAAATTATATGCCTATAAGCACACTGATTAATATAAAAATGGAATGTGTTGTTGTTCACTACAATACTCTCTGTGCATACCTCTTTCCTTTGATATCTTAAATACTGCAATGTCCAAGATCATCTGCAGACTTTACAATAGAGATTGACTTGAAAGGAAGAACTACAGGAACATCGTAGATTTTCCTTGACAATATCTCTGCTCTGTATTGTTTAGCCTTGAAGACCTAGCAAGATCACACCTTTAGATAGTAAAGGTTACTGGCACACCGGTAGTGAAGAATTCCAACAGTGAAGCATTGTATACATCCAGAATTTGCAACTAAATATCTTAAATTTCTTATGTATTTATTTTTGGATCAATAGGATTATGCAAGACAGTATATTACCATTACGTAGTAGCCATAATTACTGAATGTTGCAATTATATTAAAACTCACCAGTCTAATTCCACTATATTTCTCTCTTTACCTGGGAAATAATTAATTTTAAAAAATGAAAAATTCACAATCAAAATATACATGATACAAAGATTTAGGTAAATATGGTACAAAAAAAAAAGTTATGTGAACAATTTGTGTGCTTTTAAATACAACTCCATTTCTGTCAAACCACCAAACCATGATTTCTTTTCAAAAAATAAGTAAGTGTCTCTGGAAAAATGCCTGAATTCTAAAAAGAAGTGGTCAAACAATAAGAGTGTGATAAACATCGTAATGGGAGAAAAATAAAACCTGAGATATTATGATCCAAGTGCAAAAATCATCTAAGGCAAAGGGTGCACCAGAAAAAAAAAAACACGCAATATATAGAAAGTAGTCAAATAAATATATAGAAACTAGCAAAAATCTTTTTCCACTGAAATTTTATGCGAGAAGAAAAATACAACATTAGAGCTATACTATATATCACCTGACCATGATGATGATAGTGCTTGTTAAATACTGAAGCAGACTAGAAAAGCTAAGGAGGAAAGTGCAGTAATAAAAGAGCTTAATTATTCCCAAGCAATTTGGTAAGAAATTATGACAAGATATGATGCAAGGACTACATTTTTAGATGCTGTAAATAATGGTTTCTTGGAACCATTAGAGAGGCCACAAGAGAGATAACTCTTGATTTTGTAGTAAGTTAGGCATAGGATCTGTTTCAATAAATAATCTTAAAAAAAATTAAAAACACTGACTATAATGTGCTTAATGTTCTTCTAGGAGCAAAACACACTTAAAAAATCCACCAAAAATTGCTTAACTTCAACAGGACAAGGTTGTAAGGATAGAAGTAAATGGAAAAACTAATGGGTAAAATACTTTCAAGCTGCAGAAAAATACTTCCATAGAGTTCAGATAACTATGAGCTCTCTAGCAAGGGAAAAAAAAAATCAAGTATGACTTAAAAAAAAGGAGTTTGAATGACAAAAGAGCAGAATAAAAAAAACTATTAGTTGACATCTTTCAGCCAAAATAAAGGTAGAGTGTTAATAAGGAACATATCTGGTAAATTAAATCTACAACTATGCATATACAAAAATAATCTGGGGTATAATTTATTTTACGTAATTGTTTAATGGAACCATAGAATCATAGAACCTTAGATTCATAGAGCAGCCCAGGATGCAAAGAACCTCAGAAAGCTATCTTGTCCAACCTTTCATGGGAAAGGGAGCTTAGATGAGATTATCTAGCATCCTGTCCAACAGCATATTGCAGACCTCCAGGATGGGGTCTCTACCATGTCCCTGGGGATGTTGTTCCATCATCAAAACTTTCTAAAATGTTACAAGTAGGAAGCCTGGAATTTTTCAAAGACAGTATGTAACTCTTCATTTAAATCACATTTGGTACCAAAATGCAGGAAAGTGGTGCATACAATACCAGTGACAATGAAAGTGAAGCGATTGAAACAAATTAAACCCAGCTATATTCAGGGGCAATTTCCTAAAAGTTGTACTAAAGAATGCAAGTAGCAAAAACATGGAACAATATGACATAAAGAATTAGCGTATGATTTTGTAAAAGGAAGTTATACTTCCCCAATTATTAGAATTCCTTGAACACATTCGTGGTCCTATACAAGAAGGTCATTGAACAACATAGCTAATTTAATTAAAAAAATATTTTGTCATCACTTCCAAAAAGTTTTCAAAGAAAATTAACAGTCATGGGAAATACAGGAGGGTCTTCTTTTGGGTTAATATACTGGTTAAGAGAAAGGAAACAATTTAAAAATACTAGGTCTGTTTTCACACTGGTTAGCTGTCACAAACATTGTCAACTGAGTCCTGATCTGTTAGACACATTCACAAATTATCTGAGAATGCACAAAGTACTGAGGTGAAAAAGTTGACTGATCACAACAAACTATTCAGAACAGTGAAAACAGCAGCTCCCTGCAGGAGACTGCCGATTTATCTCTTTACTTGCAGAACAGGACGCCTTATGTCAGGGAAGTGATTAATTATATAAGAACAGAGCACGTAGACCACGAATTCTCAATCTAAAGGAGAATGAGTAGCAGTGAATGTGACGGCAGTCAATAAAACAATAAATGACATAGAGAAAATATATTTTTGATGATGTGACCAATATCTGTTTAGTCTCTATCTGTATATTTGTATAGAAGCACAGGAATATATAAAATATATTGCAATATAAAGCAGAGCTCTTAACTAGAGTGAGCATTCAGGTGATACAAAGACAGATCCAGAGCATATCCTATACGGGACATTAGAAAGAAAAAAAAAACTTCTTCAGGATCTAAGGCAGATATGTCAAGATTCAAAAAGAAATCAGACACTCTACAGGACGTACGATGCATTTCAAACCACAAACAGACTGAAAAAGTCTCTCTGAATACTGTTATCACAAACCTGACAACAGAGTGGACTTAGAAGACAAATAATATGTGTAAGGAAAGTAAAATTAAAAGGAAATGGCATAAATACAAGGACAAATATTTTAATTTCTTTCTGAAAAAATACAGGCACTGAAATTGATACAAATGGGAACAGCTCACAGTTTCCACATGAAGGTGTTTGATAGAAGAGTCAACACTGTTCACTTCTGTTTTCTTTATCACAGCAGAACCTCCAAATCAAGTGCATAGATACGGCAAGATAAGCATCTATATTTCACTATACCTTGAGTGAACACTGATGCCAGAGAACTAGCTCCCACTTAGCCTATTCTGAGCTACATCTTGAACTCATGGAGCAGATGATGCCATTACTCAATGCCATTAATTCAGTGTATGAGTAATTGCAACAGAAGGAATTTTTAAAATAATTTATTAAATCATTTATTAAAATGTTCAAAATGTTGTTATGTGCATATGGTCATATCTGAGAATATTCTGAGTCTAAATGGGCAGTTTCTAGCATCATATGATTGTGATATCACACTATCTCTTTTTCATATGAAAATTGTATGTTTTCTTATATATGCACACCTTATTCTGTACTCTGTCTTTAAAATACATGCCCCTACAAAAAGGTAAGGACTAGTAGTCTAACTGAGAGACATTAGATGCATATTAGAGTTCTGTCTCATCTTAGTTTCAACGCTAACACCCTACAATTCTAAGCATATCACTCAATTATCTGCTGCCATTTCCCCGTTGGTGATATGGGGATACCAATGCCCACATACACACATTTGCATACATTCCACTTAAACTTTTATCTTTTACTTTATTAAGAAGACCGTTTTCCTGGTACAGAAGTTTCCTTTCCTTCTGAAACTTCACTGTTTGAATATTTGCAAAGTTTAATTATAGAGAATGGCTTATGTTGAAAAGGAATATGAAGATATAAAGACATTTCACATTCTCAATACTAAAATACTATTGTCTAGAAATATAAATTATTGGAGCCATTATAGCAGCAGAAATAATATTGTTACTGCAATCAGCTGCTGCTGCAGGTATTTGAAACAATCTTTACTTTTCCTTCGAGCGTACCAATCTTCTCTGCAGAGGAACAAGCTATTGTAAACAATGATACTAAAGCTTGTATGAAATTAATTATTCTGAAACATGCTTTGAGATTTCAGAAATAATACTTTTTTCAATTCTTGGTTTAAAATGTCTGTTTTTTCAGTGTGTAATTCTGTTTTTATTCTCTGCTGTTGATTTTTAGGTCTTAGAAAACAGTCATCATAAACAGCTTTAAAAAACCAATGTTTATTGACGCTATTTAACTGTTTAACTGATTTTGCAATACGTCTGTTTCTTAGATGTAACAAGTCTGAAGTATGCTTGTCACATCCTTTAATGAAGAAATAGGATATAATTTAAAAACAAGTAATAAACAAAGCTGTCACAGAAATTAATGGAAATTTTTTTGCTGTATAGAAACAGCAGGATGAGATGTTTGCCTGCTAATTATTTTGTAGTTTAGCTTTCCTCCTGACTGTTTGGCATTGCCTTCCTTCATTGTCAACTGAATCCACTAAACTTTGCAAAGTACAGTTTACAGAGAGTCATAAAAAAAATTTCTTGTTGTGCATGAAACGTTTTGCAGTGCTTGAATTGGATTAATTCATCCAAGATGTTTCAGTGCACATATCTGTTACCTCATTTTCTACCCCACCTTCAGATCCTTCAGAATTCATATCTAGGCAAACACTTTTTCTATCTTTGGCATGTGTATACGCAACATTAGGGAACAGTAGGTGAGTACAAGGAAGGAGTGGCAGAGATGAGCTGTTATGGACTGACCACAAACCCCAGCCTTTCTGTGCCATCTTGGGGAAAGAGATAGAGGAGTTGGGAGTGGAGTCTGAGAAAAAAAAGTAAGGAATATCCACTGCCCTCTCTTTGCCATGAGTCAGTCATCTCAGCATGGAAGGTAATCATGCTGGTCAGGCAGAGTTTCCCCTTGTTAAATCCATGATGGTTGTTCCCAAGGACTTGTTTGTCCTTCATTTGTTTTTACAATTGTCTCAGGAAGTGATTGTGCCATTGGCCTGACCAGCTCATAGTTACCCACATATTCTTTCTTGGTCTTTTTGAAGATGAACATGACATCACACTTGTATTTTTCCAGCCATCACAGACCTCTTCTTTCAGAGTTCATAGAGAGTGACCTTGTGATGACATCAGCCGGTGGTGCATGATTATATGCATCCAGTCTGGATCCATGATACTTTATATGTCTGGTTTATTTAAGAAGTCCATAACTTTATCTTGCTCTACTGTTAGTAGTGTTTCTCCCCACCAACTACTGCCACTAGGCACAGAGTCTGGGAGGTTTGAGAGCTTGTGATTCATGAAGTAATCTATTGGATATTATGGCATTCCCTACCTGAATGTCACAGGTATTCTTCTAAACATATCTCAATGCCTTGATGATGTTCTCCTGAGGTGCCTTCCCAAGCTGTAGCAGCAACCAGGCAAATCAGAAGAGGGTGACTAGGAAGGAAATTCAAACTTTGGCTGATAGCGTTCTGAGCCTGTTCTTACCCTGGGCAGTGCAAACATACACAGCTGATGTTTATCAAGCCTTCAAGTCTAGAACTATTACAACTTCACTTATTAATATTTCTATTTAAAATTATGTATAACAGGCAGAATCCCATGAGGTTCAGAACAGACTCAAAACACCTCAGTGAGAACATACAGAGAAACAGTAACTTGTCTTAATTCCCCAAAGGCCTTATTGTTTCCTAACCAATCTTTAAGGAAGACTGAAAAAATATTCTCCCTTAAAGAAAGTCTACCTCTTATATTACCACTTATATGGACTGGCATTAAAGAACAAAAGGAAAAGCAGTCAAGATAGAGAGGTAATTCCCCTGTCATTCTGGAGAAGTAAGCTTCAACATTTTGAGTCTGAAAGGCAGAGAATAATTGTTGCACCCTGCCTCATAGGTTGATGGCACTCTGTCTCTAAGCAATATCAAACAGTAAAAATACAGACAAAAAATAGATACGTGGAAAAATGCATGGACACTTGAGAGATGATTAGGAAATTGCAGTATAGGAAATCATCAGCAGACACAATATTTTACCCTGAGGGCTTCACAGATCATATCAAACTTCACTCATAAGGAAAGAGGAATCTAGCCTGGAAATTAACAGTGCAGCACAAGCCTATTTCAGTAATACGGAACTCTCACGTCAACTATTTCTGGCACTGACAGTTAGAAGTTCCGATTAGGCAGAAAGTGAAGCAGTCTAGGGTCTGAAGTCACAGCTCTTTACAACTTCCATGATATTGGAAGGTAGGAGAGCCAACAGCAGAGTGAACTACTCCAGTGAGAGAAGAAAATATATTACTAGGCAGACACTACTGAGATCACAAGGGTCATTATCAGACTTGACTCCAAGAGTGATCAGAGCATTTGACTGAAAAAGCTGAGTCTCAGCTAGAGCAGAAATCTCTCTTGAAGCAAACTGCAGAATGAAGGTCAGAAATGGACCTTTTTTATTTTGTGGATGAGGAAGGTTTTACAATAGAAGCCTGACTGCCTGGGTCAAAGCTGATGAGAAAGAAACTTCCTGGAGTGGTTTCCTACTGCTAGGGTTGAAAAGCCCATATAAAAAGAATTTGGACAGATGTTTCTCCATTCCCTGACAAAAAGGAAAATATAGCCTGTGTAGACTGTATGTGGCTTACAGCCAACAGACTTTGATAAGAAAGCTAAGGAAAATTAAATTTGGCTAAAGCCATAAAAAAGTAAAAATTAAGCAAAACGAGACACTAAGATCAAAATGAACATGGACATCACAAAGAAACAAAGAAAATGAAGTGAAATAAAAAGCTGAGGTAATCTCAAACAGAAAGCATTGAACTGCAAAAAAGTGTCACGGAGAGCTGTCATGGTTCAGATCCAGCTGGTGACTATCGACTAGCAGTTGTTCTATCCCTCTGGTAGGAGAAGATACAATGAATGACAAGAGTCAAGACAAAGGACAGGGAGGTCTCAGTCACCATTTTTGATCATGGGTAAAAGATGGACTTGACTTGGGAAAACAAAATCAATTTAAACAACAAAACCACGAGGACAGTAAGAGAAAACAAGAAGATATTAAATACATCTTCCCCGCCCTCCCCCCGCCCTGTTTCTTTCCGTGCCTGCCTTTGCTACTCATACTGTTTCTGCCACTCACTCTTCTTCAAGGGAAACTCTCATCATAGTTCTACCTTGTGGCTACCTTGTGACATCCTTCCCACAGGAGACAGTCCATGAACTCCTCCAGCTAGCGTGGGGGTCTGCTGTCGGCAGCAGTTCTCGCGGCGATAAACCGTCCCAGCACCAGTATTCCTCAAATTCACCACCTTTTTCAGGATCACTTGCCAGCTGCGACGTGGGCCTCTCCACATTTCTGTACAAACCAACTATTTCTCCACCGGTGATCTCTGAGGACTGCAAGCTTTCATCCTGCTGCCTCACCATGGGCCAAATGCAAATGGCTGCTCCAGCATGTCTTGCCAACCTCTTCCTCACTATCATGGGTGACCATATGGTTGGTTCCTGCATGGTTGCCTCTCTTTTCACCCTACCCCTTCCAAAACAAAAGGCAGATCCCAAAACAAAAACAGTTGGGAGACTGGTTTCCCCTCTTAAATAGGTTTATTTGCAGAGGTGTTAATTAGCTGAGTCTTGGCCAGAGGGCAGGGTGGAATTGGAGCTGCCCAAGGAGATTCTTACAGAGGCCATGACAACAACTCTATCCCCCACTGCCGAAACTGTGCCAAACAAAAGCCAGCAGCCTCTCCCCTACTGGTTTGGCTGAAACCCCGCCAACACTAAATCACCATAAAAACTGGAAGTCAGGCATGTATTTCTATTTTTTGGAGAAGTCATATGAACTTATGCTTTCCAATTACTAACAAAGGTTAAGCTTGAGCACTTTCATATGCATCACATCTATTACCTCATCTAAACAACAAGCATGGACAACAACATTTCACCTATTAATCCTGCACTAAGAATAGGATAATCTGTTGAACTGTATCATTCTTAGAAAAAGCCCATTTGATACAACAATCCACCACATACATAAGCAAAATGTTTTAGCACATTTAACACATTGTGTGTTATCGCTATTTTAACTTTCCTAAGCTAAACCTATTTTTCTTGATTTTATTTTACCTATAGCTAGTGAAGAGCTGTTTACCATCTCAAATTTCCTTCTCACATACATGTTATTATGTATAACCCTCAAACAAATTGCTTCTTTACCTGCTTCTAAATACACTCCATGGATTGAACTTCTATAAGCCTTCACTGGAAATCCTTTGTGGGATCCCCAGAAACTTTTCTCTTAGTTTGTAGAAGGCAGGTCATGTATATGATTTTCTTACTTGTTATTAGTATAGAACATTTCTGGAAGATATATTTCTATAGTAAATAAAATTTTATATGCAATTAATAGTATAAAATATTCCAGATGAATGGTTAGTTTGTGGTGAAAATTTGAATTAGGGAAAATTTGTATAACTATAAGTACTATTTGGTGTGTTCTTTTAATGCCAGTATGAGGTATTTAGAAGGATATGTTTGCCTGAGTATTTTGCAACCCTAAAAGCATCTACTCACAAGAACTTGTAATTTGGATGTCAACAGTGTTTTCACTTCATTAGTTACTATACAATTTATTATAAGGTGAAAAAAATCTCGAGATGCTGCATTACAGTAACAGCATCAAAACCACATCTGTGCTTGAAATAACTGCATTTGCCTCATGATAAAATGACCTTCACTTACTGAAGAACAGAACAGAAATAAAAAAGGTTAAAACTACTGTTACGGGGTGAAGCCTACCCAAAAGTATGGCTTAAAAAGTGAAATCTGGACTACATATGTCCAGTTCTGACAGCAAGATTCTGTAGTGCACTGCAGAATGGTGTTTATTACAGTTGTCGGGTGACACTCATCCAAAGATCACTGCTCAGATAAACGAGACCTAGACTACACCAACCCAGCACTAAGAGTTTAATTTACTCCACTATGCATGAAAAGCAAATAAAGACTTACAGATAATCTTTGTTTTCTAGTGGTGAACAACTTTACATTCTGGTAACACATTTGGGACATAGAGTGCGAAGTAATCCGGGTATCAACACTGGTTGGCTTTAGGTAAGGGGAAAGTCAGAGATTGTCTTGGGGCTGTGTGACTAGCAAAGCCTCTGGCACCTTAAACCAACAATTTTATTAAAAAAAAATTATAGATAGTTATGACAATAGCCCCTTGGGTGTAGAGGGGCACTCCATACTCAGACACCTGACAAGGTGTAGAAGGCTGAGCCAGCTGGGAACTGCATTGCACAAGGCCATGCTGCAAGGAGCTGGACTGAGTGCCATTCTCAGATGAATTACAGGGGCTGGGACTTTGATCTGTGTGATTGTGAAGAGTTCAAGTGTCATAGACTAGAATAGAAGTCACTATCTATACTCATCCTGCTATGAAAAAAAATATATTTAGATTGGACATCACTTAAGTGATGTGCATCAGTTACTGTGACTACTCTAACCCAAATTCCTCCATAACAACAATTCAGTAATGAGATCAATTTCTCTCCAGCTCTCTGCACTTCTCTTGTTCCCTAGCTCTGTGCTAGACCTATTGCATATTACTTCTCACCCCTGCATATGCTATTCCTTTGTGTGAATACAGGGACCCACAGATTCAAGTTCCTGAACCACACCTCTCATTCATTATAGCAGTTCCACAAGTTAACCTTCCCTTGCCAGGTCCACACACCTGTCTGTGCAGCACAGGACTCCAGCAGAGAACTTTCATTATGGAACCTAATGCAGTTATACTATTCACATCTTCGTAGAACTAGCCCCTGAAGTAACAGGTACCTCCTCTAAATTTGATCGTATTTACTCCTCCACTCTGCCTACTCGTGGCAAACAGGACTGTCGATCATAACTTCAGTCCAGAATGCTGTTTCTGTTCACTATCAAAGTCCCTCACATGAGCAAAATTCTGGAAGGGACCATTCTCATCCCTTAAATGTAATCCTCAAAGAGCTGTAAGTAATTTTTACTTTTTGCATATTTAAAATCTCTGCAGTTGTATCCTATTCAATATGCCACTCTTAAAATATTGAACATCTTAAATACAAATAAATAATAATAAAAAAAAATACCTGTTTTACAGCATAATGATGAGGCAAACCACCAACAAATATGGATCCTGTTTCAGGCCGGTATGAACTAGACGAGAAATTTCTAGCTATGCTTGTCTTTGCAGATATCACCAGGATCGACATTTCAGCTTCACATGGTACCAAACTTTGCCTGCATAAATTTAGACATAAACACATTTTACCACCGTATGTAGTTTACATTACTGTCTATCTGACAAATTAATTAGGCTGTTACAAAACCAATGAGGAAAGAAAAACAAATAAATAGCTATATATTAAAGACTATAAACATAAAGGAAGCTGTTTAATAAACTGTGAGTTGGTATGTCTTTGGGGTTTGAACTTCCTTTAAAATGAAGCTATATTGTAAGTCTGAGCAGTGTAATTGCTAAAGATGCCAAAGCGTGTAATAATGGCTGAATAAAAGAGTTAGACAACTTTTAGCAATAACAAGAAGGCTTTTTTAATTTGAAAAAAAAAAAGACATTTACTGATTTCAAGTATTTTAAATATCTCTCTTTTTCATTACAAAAAAAGATAACCTGGAAAAGCAGTTTAAAGTAAACTGCATTTTAAACAGTGCAGAAGCTCTGTAATCTGTGATACTTATCTTCAAAAGCATCATTCCTAAAACTAAAGGTAGTTATATTAGGCACCAAAATTAACACATACATTCCCTTTTCCCTCTCCCTGTCCCCAATCTCTTAAGAGTGGGGGGCAACTCTCTTAACAGTGTTGCTTTTAAGAGCATGCATAAATTGTTGAACTATAAACAGAAGGTGTAAAGTAAACAACTTGGTTTTCGTCTTCTTTTTTTTAATGATGCAAAACTCATTTATGTTCCAATAACCAACTGGCAGAAAGCACTTTGTCTTCATGAAAGAAAGCACAGTGAAAAAATGTCAGAACTAAACAAGTCTCTCATGTAAAATTTCTTTTAGCCTATCCTTCTCTCTGTACACAAAACAAATGAGAGTTCAATTAGCTGTGTGTTTAAAACAATTCAAATGCTGTTATAATGTCGGTGCCTGTTGTAGTTTAAACCCAGATGGCAATTAAACACCACAGAGCCATTCACTCACTCCACTCTGCAGTGGGATGGGGGAGAGAATAGAAAAAAAAAAAAAAAAAATAATTTATGTTGAGATAAAGACAGTTGAATAGAACAGAAAAGGCAAAGATGATGATGATAATAATAATAATAAATATATACAAAACAAATAATGCACAATGCAACTGCTCACCACCCGCTACCCAGCCAAATCCCTGAGCTGCAGTCAGCCCCTTCCGGCCAACCCCTCCCTGTTTATAGACTGAGCATGATGTTCTGTGGTATGGAATATCCCTTTGGCTAATTCAGGTCAGATGTCCTGGTCCTGCTCCCAGCTTCTTGTGCTCCCAGCTTCTTGTGCTTGCTGGCAGAGCATGGGAAACTGAAAATCCTTAACTTAAGACAAAGTGCTACTTAGCAAAAAATAAAACATCAGTGTGTTATCAACATTTTCCTCCTGCTTAATCCAGAAGACAACACTATACCTGTTAATAGGAAGAAAATTAACTCTCTCCCAGCTGAAACCAGGACAACACTCAAGTTAGGAAATGGTGGAACAATATCGCTTGTTCGATCTTTTGAACATCCTTCTTCTGCATAGGTATTGTAGTTCTTTACCACATAATCACATAGTAATCTTCACAAGAGTTGTAATCAGGACAATGACACCATGTGAAAATAATATATACCAAAAAAAAACCCCAAACCCCTTTAAAAGCAAGTCTGTAATTTAGCTAGGATGCTGCAGGTAAAATATAAATTCAGTTTATCTTTGACAATGCAAAATTAGCTTCTGAAACTTGTTAGTTTCAAAAAGAGCGTGGAAAGTTTTCTTCACTCTCTCCTGTCACATCATATATATATGATAGATATCATATGAGATATATATGAGATATATAAAGGATTTCTCACACAATATTTGATAAGATCTATAATTTTTGAACTGAGAGGATGGAGATAACATCAGCAACATTTGCAAACAGTGCTCTATGCTTGCTTTCTGTATAATTCTTGTTATATTTTAGAATTTTTTAGTATTTCCTTATATTTCAGAAAAATATGCAAACATGGTATTAGCCTTTTAATAGAAAGGACTATAAATTTTTGTAGTCTTTGTAGCAAAATGATCTGTCCATTTTTTGGTAAATAACTTCAGATAGAGAATATAAAACTTTGTTTTGTTGTTAAAATCAACATTAAAGAAGAGAAACAAACTGGTTTTTTTTAATTTGGTGGGTTCAACATAATCTTCTTAAGGGATCAGTTCAGCAGATTGTTTTGTTTTCATTTCAATTTTCACAAAGTTTTTTGAAGTTCGGTAATTAATAGCTAACATGAATGAAAAAAAGGAGAAAATTTGAGCCAGAACTGCAATCAAGGAAGGGAATGTTTTCCTTTCACATTTCGTAGATATTATGCAATAGCTGTATGTCTAAGCACAAACACAAGGTCCTGCAGCACACGACTTTAATTACTTGCTTACAAACAAAGTTCACTGATAATGTGTGTAACTCATACACTCATTCTCCATAGCTCTGCTTGCAGTGAACAAGCAGTTTTTTCAAAGGCCTGAACCCAGCGTGACATCTTGGTTATATTCATTCTGCAGCAGAAAGCTGTGGTTAAAATTCTAAGGAAAAAGAGTTTTGCTTTTTAAATACCTAAAATTTCTTCTCTCTCTGATAAAAGGACATAATCTTTATTAATAAAAGCATAACAATAGAATAGCAATCTTTCTAAAATATTTTAAATCAGACTTGTTTTAATGCCACATAATTCTTAAGACTGCAGTGGAAGAGGGTTGGGAGGGGAACTGACAGTCTTTTTTTACTTTTTTTAAATAATTAAGAGATGTGCTAAATGAAGGAAAGCTGATCAAACAACTTGGGGGTTTTTTAGTTACTATTTCTTCTACACACTTTGAGGTGTTAACTGTGTAACTGGTTGTGTAACTTCTGTGCAGGAACGTACCTCCGTTAGACAAGCATCCTATTTACAAATGTAGCTAATTTCACATTGGCTTTAGAAATGTTTGTTACCTTGTCCTTGGTAGCTTATATGATGAATACACAGAGGTATTTTTGTGTGCATATATAAACATAGTTTGCAATTATTTCCCAGGACTTTACACCATAAAAGAAGGTAATGCCATTCAATAACATGAGCTGCTTTTGCCCTAAGCTTGTTAGAATGTCAGCCATTCACCTTTGATTGTGCTTGATTGAATCTAGCAGGGTCTGGCCAAATTAGAATAACAACCTTAAACCGCTATTGTTTAGCATTTGCTGATGGTACAATCACTGGGTCACATATGCACTCTATGAAATTTCCATCAGGCTTTTAAAAAACTTTTTCTACAATCAGCACATTGGGTGCTTTAAAGGTCAAGTTAGAAGACAGAGCTTTTTGCATAATTATAAACGTGGAAAGGCACACAGCGACTCTCCAGCACTTTTGCTGGGTAAGCTACCAGTAATTGTGCCTCACTCCAACCCTCACAATTTCCTCATTTGTACTCACATAAATGTAATGATTAAATACTACCCTATTAATTATAACCTGAAGATTAGTTCTGTCTAAACAGTATTAAATCCGTTGCCCAATGCCTCACAGGTTGGAAGAATGGAAAGGTCAGGTGATAATTTGATAACTGTTGGGATAATGGTACCTAAACATGACAATGTCTGCATGAAATCCGAATCCTTTTAGATAATGCCCTTTCTTGCTGACATTTGTTGGTGATGATTAAATGGCTTGTTTGGGATTACCATAAAATGATAAAAAGGTAATAAAGCAAATGGGGGAACAGGAGGAGGGAAAGGGGGATGTCCAGATAAAGAACAGTTTCAGTCATGCTGTTCAGCTTTGCCGGGAATAAAGCTTCTTTAATATGGTTTTCCTGATAAGAAAGGGAAATCTTTTCTTCTAGAAACAAGACTGAAACTTTCACCAAACTCTAGTAACTTCACTTACAATGTCATCATGCTAAACAACAATAAACTATTCCCTAATTATCTTTTAACTCTTTAGGATGTGATGTTCATATTCAGCCTATTAAACAAAAACAACAGTAAGTTTGCAAACAGCTATAACAAATCTGAGTTGTAAATTACAAGAATTGAAGAGGTTTTATTATCATATATTCTAAAAAAACTATCACGAAGTTCCCTGATTTTATTGGAGACAACTGATTAATTAATGCTGAAAAATGTATTTTATTTTCACTGTGTTTAATTATTATCTAAGCTTAAAAAAATCAAAGCCAACTCATGTTTCCCTCTGTTTTCACTCAGCATCTAGTAGTTTTCATTTTCTGGTTTCACACTCAAACTTCTCCTTTGCAGTAGAATGTTTATTTTTGAAAAATTGCAACAAAACAATAGGCTTATTGCCACTGGCAATTAAGAGTTAAGTTTCTTAATGTACATTTAAAAGGTGGTTTTGAAACCCTTAAAGGTCTCCAACGTTGCCTGAGACAACTTTATGAATGAACCATCTGGACCTCTCTGCTCAGAGAGGTTGTGCAGGTTTCACCCTTGGAGGTTTTCAAAACCTGACCGAATAAAGCCTTGAGCAACCCGGTCTGACCCCTTGGCTGGCCCTGCTTTGAGCAAGAAGTTGGACTAGAGACCTCCTGAGGTCCTTTCTAGCCTGAATTATCCTACAATTTTACAACCCCGTGACATTTAACAAAGAATAAAACCAACCCTGCAGTAATAACATTTAGAGAATAAGGCAGAATCTCATATTACCCTCAGTAGATTTATGTAGACAGAAAATGTACCGGTTACACTCTCAGCCATTAATTTTTCCCTCTGCAGTAAGATGCATTATGCTCGCGTTTGTTGGTGCTGACCGTGCACTACTGAAACACAAGGTAATATACACTTTCATGTTGCAGATGAACTAATGAGTCAACAACATGTTTTTTTCTTATTACCTCTGACAGCAGACTCATATTTCCTGGACCTGATTTCTAAGTCTGGTCTTAGAGAGTTATTTAAGTAAATAAATAAGAATAATGAAGGTAATGACAAGGCACCATGTTAATTTCTCTAAGAAGACAGGGCGGGGGTGGGGGGAGTGGGGGTGGCGCGGTGAGGAGGGGCAGGAAATAATCATTGTTTCATGCTCTAAGGATTTAATAAATATGGTACACCATTATTCTTTTCACAGAGGTTACTAAACCAAAAAGGTTCACTACATGAGTCCAAGTCCTGACAAATAATAATTGATATTTGATGAAGTTATCACAGTTCCTGTTACAGTTGCCACGCAGGCTAGCAATCACCTCCAGTTCTGAAACTGAGAAAGTTCACTAGTTAGTGCAATTCAGGAATTATTCCTAGTATAATAGTTGCTGACCTAGTTTGCAATAAGTATTTGCATAGACATGATCTGGGACCTGCCAGCAGGCAACAGGTCCAGAGAATAGCCTTTGGATTTCGGTTTTATTTACTACTATTGCTTTAGCCAGAGAAAAACCAGTGATCTACGCCTCTGGCCATTTATGTCTTTGCGGTTTGGAGAGCTTCAAGTTTCCTGCTGCTCACACTGTAGCAATCTTAAATACTATTTACAGAAATTAAACTTTGAAAACAATATGCACTTATTTCAGGCTAATATAGAAGTAAACGAAGTGTCGTTTAGGGAAAAGCTTGTCCTACACTAGCACACTGTAACCAAGCATTCAGACAGTGACAGTTTTAGAGTCGGAACTAGACTTGCAACACTGACATTTTATTTCAAGTGAAACTGAAAGACTGCACTGAATAAGCAGATAGTTGCACAGTGGGAATTCATATTTACATCAGCTCTGCAGGTAAACATTGTTTCTGGTCTCTATACCCTGTCTGTGTTCTCCTTAATATCGCTTCTATACTTATGACATGGGGCCAAGGCAGCCACAGAACACTGAACACACTTTTAGTATCCATAAGCATCCTTCAATATTCCTCAGAAAATAATGTAGAGCAAAGTTTTAGGTATGTTGTCTGTCTTACTCTACTGGTTTTATATTTCTGCCCAAGCAATAAGTTCTTTTGAAAGTTAAAGTGGAAAATTTTCATTCTTTGAGGTGGGACTAATGAGCTCTTTTGAGATCCAAAGTAAAAGAAATTAGCAATGACAGGAACATTTTTGGTATTTATTTAGTTAAATAATCTGACCAAGTATAGATCACTATATACCACAGATTTGTCTCTCGGGTGGGTCTAAATTTTAACTTCTGAGTGTCTCCTTTGATGGAAGAGTTCTGAGAAGCTGTAGAATGTGTTTTGTACCCGAGATGTTGTATGATTATCTAAGTAAGCTTTTATCTTAAAGGGACTTCAAAACAACAGTTTGTATCAAACTAATTGGTGTTATTAAGTTCCTGTTAACTATTATTATGATCAATTAGTATAATTAAATCCATTACATCCAATTATACTGTTAGAAAAAGGCAGTTGCTTATTCTCTGTTGACTCACATGAAAAATAGTCATTCTTGGAGTAACATAAAAATATGTGCAACATATTGAGCTTTATTTTCACAGTGGTTTCTCATTCCAATTAAAATTTTTGTACATTGCATTGATACAAAATAAAATAATTTTTTTTTTAGCTGCAAACAAATACAGTTAGTTTTAGTCTTTTGTATTACTAGAAGATTTGATCACTGCAGGTTTTTTTGTATACTGAGACAGATATGCAAGAAAAAAGTCTGCTTTCTGGAAGTTAACTGAAAGATATGAAAATATTAATGCCAATTTTCTCTGTCATCATTTATTCGTTTATCATTTATTGTCCATTTCCACTCTTCCTTCTTTCTTCGTAAATTATTAGTTCTTGTTGAGTGATTAAAATGTAGAGACTTCAGAATAGCAAAGGGTGTTCTGACGTCTGGCAATGCAGAACTGAAGTCTTTACTAAACAATATTCAAAAGGGGTTTGCTCATGTAACATTAGCAGAATAAAAGCATGACTTTTTTTCTGAAAGTAAGTTTGTTTCTAGAAAGAAAGTTAGATTGCTTATTTTAAGAAGACAAGGTTTAAGCTGAAAGTGAATGGAGGATTGTGAATATATATAGTAGATATGCTGGAGCCTGGATCATCTCACTGGCATTTCTTATACATCTATACCTCTGGTTTGACTGGTAATTTATGCAAAGGACTAAATTAAAGTTTTTATTCCATGGGCATTCATATATTCCTCCTCCTTTCTTCATATAGAAATTTGCATTAAGGAAATCATTTTTTTTTAAATATATATATTTTTAATTGGATCAGTTCTCTGTATGAACTCTGACCTCATGAGTCAGTAGCCACATTAAAAAAACCAAAACCTAAAACAAAATAAAGGGGAGGGGAAGGAGAACAAAGCAACTTGAACATGGAAAAAAGCAACCAAGTCTCCCTGAGGCCAAAAGTCTCCCTTTGAAGGGACTCTGAATGGTCCCCCTTTTGTTGAAGTGACTTCTCAAAAAGATGTAAAAGGAACCCCCTATTTAAAGACAGAATTTATTTAGAGCACAAGATAAAAACATTTTTAAATGGTAACTTTATAAATAATGAAAATATAGAAATGTGTGATAGATTATAGATTAAATAAAAGACTTGACAGCAAATTTATTCTCTAACTTGAATAAATTCTTTACTATATACTGTTGATCCCAGGCAAAATCTCTTTCCTTCCCTGAACTATCAAGGCTCACCTTAGCGCTTGCTTCCCACAGCAGGCAGCCTCTGCATTTTTTTTTTTTCCTTTTTTGTCCCCCCCAGCATTTTCGCAGTGTGTTCTGTTGTTGCAGACTCTCTGCAAGCTCCATCCTGTCCTTCAGGGAGACAAAGCTTATTTGCTTTCAGAAGAGGAGCAATCTCCCTGCCTCCAGATGACTGACTGAATGGGAATCATGCAGGATGAAGTAGAAAGACAGCTTCCTTCTTACTAAATAGGAGTTACAGTGTACAGTATTCACACTGCGCTGTCTGAATAAACAAGTCAGCTATGCTGCTTGACCTGCTCTCTTCATATCCCTCTTTCTTCAGTGAGAAAAGGATGGCTTACCTCATCTTTCAATACTCATGCTGCCTCAAATCTGCCTCAGTACAATGATTTCCATAAAACTTATGCCTTCAGGCTTCTGGATACAATGTGCAGTGCCCAACAGCACGTTTTTCCCCAGTACAGAACTGGCTAATTATTTTTGTTTCTCCATTCTCTGAGGCATCTCTCAAATAACAAACAGCACTTGAGTTTTGTGGTGAAAGGATATCTAGCAGGTAAAAAAAAAAAATCTTTGAGGTGAGAGTGAATTACACCTCTCGGATGTCTGCCACTGCTTGTTCGTACAGTCAGGGTCGTGTATCTGAGACACAGGTTTAGGAGGGTCAGAAATGAACCTTTAATCAGCTTTTATTTTCACCTTTTCATAGAAGTACTGGCTGGGGTTTTCCATCTAGAATCATCTGGATATATAAATTCCTCACCAATACTGTGGGTTTAGGAAGAAGGGACCATGGTGGAATGTGTCTGAGGAAAATATTTAAGAAACAGAAAGGTGTTATTTAACTGAAGTCTGTGCCTTTCTGAAGAAAATATTGATTATTGATGAAACAGAGGAGGTGAACCTAACAGTCCCTTGGTGGTCAAATGAGCAGTCTCTTCTGGCCTGAAACATTAAACCCAAGAATTACAGAAATTTTATCTTAGATTAAAATGGTATCCAATGGTACCTTATTCTGTAGTGTTCAAATGATGTAACATGTTCACCCATAGAGGAGAAAAAAATTTCATAAAATATTTTTAAAACCTACACTGTTTGGTCCGCCCTCCCCACCCCCCCCCCACGCTGCCTTTGTGGTAGTTGGGGCATTTTCTTTTACTTTAATTTCATAAAATATTTTTAAAACCTACCCTGTTTGGTCCCCCCTCCCCCCCCCCCCCCCAAGCTGCCTTTGTGGTAGCTGGTGTATTTACTTTTAATTAACATGCATATATTGTATAAAATATATTGATAACACACGTGAAAACATGAGATAAAAAAAAATAAAACTAACTGGTACTTTGAAGAAACCTAAGATTAATAGAAGGTAACTGCATCGATACACTGTACACGAAATTAATTTCTAGTATTTGTACACAAAAATAATCTTCAGCTACAGATATTTATGTTTACTCACAAAGCAAATTGGGTAAATATAATTTCATTGATTGTCTATCACTTTACTTAATATTTCTTCAACAGCATATATCAGTGCATTCTCAGTATTCAACCTGTGTATAGACCACTTTGCTTGTCTGAGTTTATTATTGTTTAACTGTTCTCATGATTTTTAGTGAGATGCTGTGTATGTATTTACATTGCTGTTCTGCTCTGGCATCTACAAAGTCATTATTTCCATAGTGCTCTAAGTCATTAAAAAAAAGGAAGGATTAGTTTCTTAGATGAAAAAATATTATAATGTGAAAACCATTATTGATTGAATATCTATTCTTAAGAAGCACCACCATTTAATTTGAACACTTGACCTCTAAATAGAATGATAGATACATTAAGCTAGATTAAAATTATCAAGTATTTATGAGATGAAGTAATGAATAAAATTGGTCACAGGATGGAATTTTATTAGCCCAGCTCCCTTTCTACTTATCTGTGAATGGGTGAAAATCAAATCAATTATCTCTAAATGTACTGTGCAGGCTAGTAGAATTAACTGGAAAACACATAAAGATGCATTCTGACTAGCAAGATTTCAAAACATTTTTTTATGTAGTGTTTTTTGATTCATATTTGGTTTTAAACTCATAGTTTTTAAATCAGAATCTCCTTTGTTTCACTTGCTGCAATCCAGCATGGACATTTCTGTGGCATTGTCATGCTCTGCCAGTGGGCAGTAATAGTGTCATTGTGTAACAGAAATCTTCAATATCTGGAAATTAGTTTTCCACTTTTTAAGCTACTTGAAACAATAGCCACTCTGTTGTTGCAAAGTCAGTAACTTTTTCCTTTCAGGTATATTCCAGAATACCCTTCTGAGGGGATATTCTTCACTTGTTCCTGTTCATCTGTGTGGTAGTCACCATAAGTATTTTAGGATAAATTTCATTGTTCAAAAAACTCCCCCCCCCCCCAAAAAAAAAACCAAACCCAAAACCAAACCCAAACACCAAACCCAAACAAAACCAAAAAAGTAATCCTTCCAATTTTTTTGATACTTCACAATCAACTTATTTCTATTTTCCACTTTGCAAATAGAGGTCTTGACGTTAGTATCAATATTTCAAGAGTTTTAATATTTTTGGTTTTATTTCAAATAAAAATCTCTCTAAATGTAAAATACATTCTCAAATGAGTTTGTTTTCATTGAATTAGCCTCTCTGCAATGGATACTGGACACTAAGTAGCAGATATAAACTAATTAGGAATGAAAATACAGTCAAATTTAGGAAACAAGAAATGTCATTTTATTACCAGTGTTAATAAATTATTAAAAAATTGGATGAAATGTAATAAACTGGACTTTTTCCAAGTAAGACCATTGACATGGGAAAATTTTCAGACTATACAAA
>NW_010399813.1:25279-34400 GCF_000710305.1 Buceros rhinoceros silvestris
AAAATTAGAAATTGATATAAGTCAGCATTTTTGTTGTATTTTGTACACCCCTAGTTTTAAGCTTGGCACTTTTGGAGGGACTGGAAAAAAAGACTAGTACAATCATGGCTACGACAGTATGTTTGTGAGGACCCTATCAGTGGCCAGCTGAGAAGTCCAACAACTTCCTAAATAATTTTTATTAATAATAAATATAAATAAGGCTTAACACTGTTTATGTCTAAGCACTTCAACAAATCTCTTGTAGCTGATGCAAGTCCATTGACAGCATCCTCGGGAGAGGCCCAGAAAATGAAAAGACCATGAAGCTATCTTATACCAAGACTACATTCCTTACTGCATTTTATAAATATTGAATACACTTTTTAAATTAAGCAGCAGCTGTTCTATGAATATCTTGTAGTTTACACTGCTTTTGAGGAGATGGCTCATTAAACATGTTTCCATTAAGTAGAGTTCGTGGCATTTAGAAACAACAGATGGATAACCTCTTCACCCATATGCTATTATGTTATAAATGAAGGCCAACGTTTGGCACCTTGGTGATAAAAGGGAATTTGCAATAAAAGCAAAATAATAATAATAAAAAACAAACAAGAGAAACACCTACAGTTTTTTCCAACCACTTTATCAACTGCTTATCTTACCTGCCTGAAAGCCCTAGGGAAAATAGGAGCTTTGCAGTATACTCTGAAGGGTGATAAATACAGCATATTTTGCACCATATGGATTATCTCAGGCCTTCTTAAAAGGCTATCAAAAACAAGCAGTATACAAGCTTCAGAGTGAGCATATGTTGCATTATGGCAAGATTAGAAAAATCTTTTTCTGACTAGAGAAATCAGAAAACATCTACATATCAAAATCAATCACCAAAAGTCCTATAGTTAACTAGTGCAAACCTCAAATTACAGACATCAGGAGTTAAAGGAGAAGAATAATGTGCTCTTTAAAAAAACAAAGTGCCACACTTTGCAGTTGTTTTCTAGACTGCTGGAGCATCTACTCCAGTTTTCTAATCCTAATGGTCACGGTTGGTTTAAAAAATGCTCAAAGTAGATAGACTAATTTTAAAGAAAGAAGTTGTATTTATGACTTCTACTGCATAATCGATTTATAAGATTATAGATTAGCTGAAACAATTGGTAATTGTGATCTGAGATTACAAGCAAAATAAAAAAAGTTTTTTATTTAATCAGTGAGACTATTATTATCAGTACTGAAATAATTGTTGAAATGCAATGTAGGGGAGCAAGAAAAGGGCAAATTTCTAATACTGCTGCTGCAGTTTGACCTGTTTCTGCAATATATGTTACTTTATCGACTTGTTTTCATGACAAAGATTGAAGAAGATGAATCTTAAAGCAGTTAATGAAGGCAGTTTTTTAAGGGCTGGACTGAGAAGATTGTGGAGAGTGTTCCCAGCATTGCCAGTAAACTAATTGTATCTTTTTGACAAAATCAAACATGTAGATTTCCCAGTGCTTGAGTCAAACATTTCCTTCCCTTCATAACACCAGCAGAAATCTAATCCCCGTGGGATTTTGTCCATATCTGTTTTTCACTGTAACTGTTTTAATTCCCAATTAATGTTTTTAGAAAACCCAAAATGATACAGTCAGAAATGTGAGTGGACGGGCTGCAACTATTTTCATTAATAGCTAGACTTAGTAAACTACTAGCTTACACATAACCCAGAACTCTCAGGCACTGCTCTGAGGCAAACCTTGGCAATGTGTTGGTTTCAGCAGCCAATGGCATAAATTAAGACTAATCTGAAGCATAAAGTTATATCCTATCCAAAATTATCAAGCTATCCCAGATTTTAATGCGAATCCAGACCTTGTATACGCAGTTTTATTAAATTGTTACAATTGTTTTAGCCACAATAGTCCATCATAATGAAAAACATACTTCAACAATGCTGCTATTTTACTATCAGCATGAATATTCTGGTGAACTATGAGAACTGGATGTAGCGTACTGTCTGACAGTAATATGCACGTTTATTTGCAAACATTAAAAGGCATGACATTTCTGTTATTCACTCCAGGAATCATTTCTGTGAGATAAAGGAAACAGTAAAATGTTCCCCTGTAAGCAGAAAGCAAAGATATTATCAGCATCTAATTTTTCCTGTATTTCAAGTTGTATTACACAACACTCACTACTTTTAAGTCTATTTCTTTCTTTTAATATCATATTGTAGAGGCAGATGGGTCATCTTCAGAAACTGAAATGCATAGCTTTTAGTGAATTTGAAATACAAAAATCTTTCCATCACAAGGCCACATTAAAAGGGCTCCAAGCAAATAAAAATACTTTTAGTACTGAGAATAAGTATTTTCTTTCAACAAACTAGTCCAAAATCTTTTTTTCACCCTTGATGTCTGTTTGTAATATTTAACATCTGCAAAACAAATTCCACTCTGTTACAGCATATCCACTATGTTACAGTATTCAGTATCTATCTCCTACACTACCATCCTGACTTCACCAACTTCCTAGATATCATTGTTCAAAACTTAACTTACTTATCTCATTGAAATCAGTTTTGAGACAATTAAACTATGTTTGCAAAGCTCTATACAGCTGCTGAATAAACTATGGCAATTTTTCACAGAAGTTATTTTAGTTTTACTATGCCATATTATATGACACTTTGTTAAATTAGATGTCAGCTTCCTAAAACAAGTAATACGTATTTCAAGACTGACTATTAAATCCAGTTGTCAACAAAATATATTTGATTGTTAGTAAAGAACAAAGTAGGTAAAGCATTGTTTATTGTACTTTTCCATTTTCTTAATTAATTCAAGCACATATGAAGATGCCCTAGATGAAAATAAGAAGCAACTTCTAATCAAATCTGTCATCTGTGCCATTAAGATTTTAAAGCTTAGAATCACAGAATCATGGAGTTGTTTTGGTTGGAAAAGGCCTTTAAGATGCAGTAAAACCATTAACCCAGCACTACCAAGCTCACCACTAAATCACGTACACACGTCTTTTACATACCTCTAGGGGCGGGGACTCCACCACCTCCCAGGGCAGCCTGTTCCAATGCTTAACAAACCTCTCTGTAAAGAAATTTTTCCTAACATCCAACATAAATCTCCCCTGTTGCAACTTTAGGACATTTTCTCTTGCCCTATTGTTGAGACTGACCCCCACCTCACTGCAACCTCCTTTCAGGTAGTTCCTTCAGCTGCTCCTCATAATACTTGTGCTCTAGACCCTTCACCATCTTTGTCACCCCTTCTTTAAGCATGCTCCAGCACCTCAATGTATTTCTTGTGGTCAGGGGCCCAAAACCGGGCACAGTATTCAAGGTGCAGCCTCACCAGTGCCAAGTACAGGGGGCCAATCACTCCCCTACTCCTGCTGGCCTCACTACTGCTGATAGAAGCCAGGATGCTGTTGGCCTTGGCCACCTGGGTGGCCTACTCAGCCAGATGTCAAGAAATTCCCCAGGTCCTTTTCTGCTGTGCAGCTTTCCAGCCACTCTTCCCCAAGCCTGTAGCATTGCATGGGTTTGTTGTGGCTCAAGTGCAGGACTGGCACTTGGCCTTGATGCATGACATGCATCACATGCAATCGGCCTTGGTCCATCTATCCAATCTATCCAGATCCCTCTGTAGAGTCTTTCTGCCCTTGAGAAAATCAACACTCCTGCCCAACTTGGTGTCTACACAATGTTATCTTAAAACAGTGTCCCAAATAATTTCCAGTCTACTAGACTAGAGTGATTAATTAACAATTGCTAACTAATTAGTCTGAATCCCATAAACAGTATACATCCCTTCTCTTCAACAGCATAAATCGGTGTGGCCCATTTTACCTGAGCTATCCTGAAATAATTACCATTCTCTGCAAATGAAAGAAGGTAACCCTTTCTTCCTTCCGTTTTAGGCTCAAAAGGAACACTGGAAATAGAAATAAGGTTCTTTTTCTTTTCAGCTATTACCAAAGGTTGATTTATAGATTCAAGTTATTTTCTGCTCAATGGAGTTGGGGGGAAATATATAAAATAGGTGCAACATGCACACATAGCACTTCTAATGCTCGGGTGCCAGGGGAAAGGATGGTTTTTTTTAAGTTTCCTACAGTACTAAGGATTCAGGTATTCACACTTTTGTTGTCTTCAGGTTTTTAAACCTTTTTTAAACAACAAAAGGAGTAACAATAGAATTCTAGTGGATTAGACTTGCTAACAGACAAAAGATTTTACATTTCCAGTCCTTTTCACTTTCTCCATGTCACTTCGAATTTCGTAGACTATCCCTCAGTTGTCTTTAGTGCATTTGCAGAGTCCGTAACTATCTAGTCATCATTGATACAGAAGATGCTTAAGGCCTTTATCATATTATATCACTTCTCTAAAAAAAATTCCAATTCTGCTTTCTCATTTTTCAGATTGAGGAGTCAAACCAGAGAAATAAACAGAACTGCATGCGTTATCCAAGATTTTAGAGAATCCCAGTTTTATCAGTGTCATAGAGATACCATTCTTCCTTCATTCTTCCTTCCTGGTCAGAGGAGCTTACACTTGCTTTTAGCTTCCATTAGCATGGTTTGGTTTTCTGTTTTTCTCCTTTTTGGGTGATGAGCACAACTATATTGAATTCCTGTTTTTTGCTCCTTGCATAAGTTTTCATTGTCTTACTATGCGGTCTGGAGCCTAAGCCTGATTTACCATGTTGGAAAAGATATGGCAATGATGATAGCTAAAATTCAAGGGAAAACTGTGGTCCTTCTCACTGACTACTCACTGCCACTTCTGAGGCAGCAAGGAACAATGTATTGGGTACAATCACCACTACAGTTTCCCACAGAAGCGAAGTCATGGTTGCCCTGCAAAAATTCTTCATTTAAATATGTTTGGACCGATACAGCTGTAAAAGGCTTATTTCAGTAAAAGAACTTGTGTATCCCTCCATAAACTTTTTAGGGAGTCATTTACTCCTGAGAGGCAAGCAGACAGCTAGCTCTCTTTCTTCTTGCTGTTCTAGAGGACTGGGACCCATTTTTGTATGTCTAAGAGGAACTAGACACCTGGAGAAGTCACTAGGTCTCATGCCTGTTTTTCCTATAAAGCGAAATCAAAACGTTATTGTCGAAGTTCTTAAAGTTGTGGATTATAACAGCACAGATGTTTAGTCGTTAGATACATCTGTGTACAAAGAACATGGAAAACCTACTATGTGCCCGATTTTCCTTTCATTTTATCCTACTTCAGTTGAAAGTATTGTTACTTTTACAGGAATAATACATCCTATCATGAATTGCAAGTCAGCAACAGCAACAAAAGTCATGGTGCTGCTCTGCCTATCTATCTATTTTCCAAGGTTTTTCTATTAGTCACACTTTCATTGATGGAAATACAACGATTTTCTGGACTAAGTGGCTTGCTTGGACTTACTGCACAGCACCTTCCCTGCCTGAATGCTTATGTTTGCTATGGTGCACAATTTCAATAAGAACAAATTTATTTCCATTAAGCACATCAGTGTTGTCATGAGCACTGTCCAACTGCACTGTAATTTCAAACATTCTTTCCAAGGATGTGTTACAATCCACAGAGCCAAACTTGATTTTACTTTGGTTACTCATGGCTAATTACAGGTAACGTCATTGGAATTTGCTAACAGACACAGATAATCTTTGAAGCAATTATAATCACAGACAACAGTAAAATACAAAACTCACCTAATTTGCAGTTTATACCGCTGTCCATCATCCACTCTAGCTGTTAAAGTGATGTTTTTGATTTCTGTTGTTTCATCACATAAAAACTGGTACTATAGAGTAGGAAAAATGCTTTTATTACATAATTGTTAATAATTAAACAGGCTTAGAAACTTGAATTTAAAAATAACAAATTCTTTCATAAAAACCTGAAAGATTTCATGTGTATCACGGAAAACTAACATTTCATTAAAGATCTGCATCAGGAAGTCCATTGTGCCAGAAATATACCAGCCCACGTACATGCTTCCTAGTCTGCATGAGAATGTTTTAATCTTTGTGTATTGTACAATCAGATGTTATGGGCCCGATTTACAAAGAAGTTGACCATCTGCAACCCAGCTGAAATTAGCATTGGCCATCGGTGAATTTTACTTACCATTTTATGGCCTCCTTACACATCTGAACACGTAATGTAGCATGCAGGCTTGAGCATTTTGGAACACTGTTTAATTTCCTATACTAATGTGAACGAGCACTTGATTTCATGGTTGTCTACTTGTAATTGTAGCTTGATTGTGAGCTTAAAACCATTTGTTCATTGGGCTTTAAATCTACATTTAATCGACCGCCTTTGTGAATGATTAAGTGAATTCAATTAGTTTTAACATGGCACACTGGGATCTCTGAATAGATTTTCCTCAATTAAAGTACTTTCGTATTTTATGGTGCTTATGATATGTTAGAAAAATATTTTTCTGCATCATTACCTTACCGTGAATACAAGTAAGATGGACATAAAGCCATCCACATTTTCTAAACCTTGGATAACTTGTGCCCCTGACTAATCTCATTTGTTCTTGATAAAGATAGACACAATATACTAAAACACAATAAATCACAACATAACAAAATAAAGTAAAATGCTATTTTCTTCTTTTTCTGTTTATCTGCAATTTTCGTATCTTTTTAATATGATCATGATAGGCAAATCTAACTCAAATATGCTGTTCCTAACAGTCATTTAACAATTCTTAGAGAGTATAATTATAGACAAACTATCAGAAATTTTCAACAGGAAAATGGAAGATCCATTATGAGAAAAGTAACTTAACTTTTTATAGCCTTTTCATTAAGCTCCAGATTTATCTATCCTCAGAGAAGAAAGGATAACTTGCCAAAGGTAAACACATACTGGTATGCATACTTACTCCTCAAAGTTCATAAACAAATGTATTCCTATCTAGTTTGTCCATGAAAGCCAAGCAAATGTTTTTTTGTGATCTCATGGAACTGTGAATTATCAGGATTAATCAAGAAAAGGTTTCTACTCATAGCCACATGCTAAAAAATAAACATCCTATTCCCTTACACAGTAATTTTTCCAATTACAATTCATTCACTTCCACAGCCTCCCTTATAACAATTTTAATGAACTTGTACATTCATTAGTTTAGGCTTTATATATAAAATAGACTACCTTAACTCACACCAGTTGTAAAAAACAAAATCTACATTTTTTTTTCACTTTTTCTATGAGGCATTTGAATTATAATCATTATTCGATTTTCTTCAAGCAACACCTCGTGAGAGATATTAATCATATTAACGACGAATTTGCCCTAACAGATAGCAAGTTTGACTATTTTCCTTAAAGTACTAAAGAATGTCAAAATTCTCTGTAGCTTTATCTACTACCTTCTACAGCAGGAAATGGAAAAAAATTCCAAAATTTTAACAGATCCCAACTTTTGCTTACTTCTCTTTCAGTAGGAGATTTTGATGACTTACCTGTAAGGTGCCATGTTTGATGAAAATCTGAATTAAAAAATGTCCTATTGCTTCTGGGCTCTGTTCAACATACAAGAGGAGTCCATGAGGATTATAGGTCTTAAATTCCAAGTGAATGAAGTTTTGCATGTTCAAATGAAAGCCTTGAAATTCCAGGTAAGAATCACCATAATAGTGAGCATAACTAAAATCTGCAAATAGAATTTTGAGAAATTTTAAGGATATAAAGACTTCTTTTTCATCTTCATCCACTGCTTGCTTATTCTGCTAATATCAGCAAATATATAGGATACATCTGCCAAGGATATAGACATGAATCTCAAAATGGACGGTAGCTGTCTTGGTTTGAACTAAAACAGAACTAATTCTGCTCAGGAATTTTGCTTATCAGCTCAGTCTCTTCTAAGTGACTGAATTTTCTCAAGTTAATGGCATATTTTTGCAGACAGTGTCTGCTTCTACAAATGATAGTGCTTGATATTTACAGTTCCTACCAAGGACTGGTATGCAGAAAAGTTTTTATTTGTACTTGCTCCTGTAGAAAACAAGTTCACTGCTAATCTTGCGTACCACACTGGGATGCTGTAAGGAAAGAGGTTACACCTGCAGGGAAGAGTGGACAAGAAAGGTGACCCTAAACTGAACAACAGAATACTCCATTCCACATATGTCATATTCGGTATAAAGCTGGAGGATCACAAGGCTTAAGTCCTTTTCTTTAATGGCCAAAATCTGAGGAGAAATCTGTTCTGCCTTTGACCCAAATCCATGCATTAGTGAATCCAGTTCCAGAATCCAGCTCCTGAACCTGGTTCTTATTTGCTGTCATTGAGTCCAGCCTGGGACTTCCCCAGTGTCTGCCCTGCAGCGTCAGTGGTGACCATGATGGAGTTGCCATTAGGGGTGTGTGTGGGGGTAGGGGGTGGGTGGGAGTTCAGTATTGGTATTATATATATTTATATTTATTTCATTTTTTTGTTATTACTTTCACTGAAGCAATTTTAGTTTTCTTTTCTCATCCATAAGTTTCTATCTCTCTTATTCCCTCTCTTCTTTTGTGAAGGGAGAGGGGTTGATAGAGAACTCTGTCATTCATCTAGTGGTCAGCCCAGGCCTAACCTTTAACATTAGTTTTCTTCTGTTAAAGACTAACACTGAATATTTGTAAAACTAGATAGAAAGGTTTAGGTCAAATTATATACAGGCAACTAGGATCAATGCCTGAAAGAAAAGGCTATGAAGACACTTTGTACCTATCTAGCAGCTTTGGCTCCCCCCGTAAGTTAAGATTAATTTTTTCAGTGTTAGGCATCCACTTAGGCATGCAAGAATGAACGAGTTTGAAGTCTTTGCAGAAACCACTCAGTATAGAAAAGCAGGAAGACATTCCATGACCTAATTATGAAGTTGGCACCTTATTCAAATAAGTCAACTGCAACATGTACGAGATAGTCAGATGATGAGGCCCAGTCAACATGGATTTATGAAGGGCAGATCTTGTTTGACCAACCTGATCTCCTTCTATGATAAAATGACCCGTCTAGTGGACGAGGGAAGAACTGTGGATGTCGTCTACCTCGATTTTAGCAAAGCCTTTGACATTGTTTCCCGTAACATTCTTCTGCGGAAACTGGCTGCCTAT
>NW_010399814.1:0-386 GCF_000710305.1 Buceros rhinoceros silvestris
TGCCGATGCGCACCTGGCGAGGACGAAGCCCGGGGCAGCTTCAGCTCAGCCAGAGCAGCCGCAAGTGGGCTCCAACCCAGGATCAGTAATAATTTAAACAATTTAATTCATAATGACAAAAATGTGGCTTTTGGGTAGCACTGAGGCAGGGGGATGGTTGTGCCCCGAAAGCATCTCCCCAAAAGCGGGGCTGATGGAGGTGGGTGGCAGCTTCCCCCCAGGCAAACCAAGCGCCGGCTTCGCTCCCCGCTTGTTCCCAAAAACGGGACACCAAAAACGCTTGCTCCCAAAAGACGGCAGCGGGGGGTGACAGCACAAAGCGCTTCTGTGCAGCTGCACGCCCCCGCAGGACTGGCATCGCCCTGTCGCTGGCACTGCTCCGCCGA
>NW_010399814.1:623-955 GCF_000710305.1 Buceros rhinoceros silvestris
CCCGAACCCCCGAGTTTAGAGGACGGCACTGGAGACAGCGCTGGAAGCTGGAACAGGAGCAGGAGGTGGAGAAAGGGCTCACGGAGCATCCAGGGAGCAGGTGGGGTGGGAGCGCCGGGGTCTCGCCTGGTCTGGGGAGGGGAGGGAGGCACTGGGTGGCAGGAGGGCAGGGTGGGGGTCAGACGTACTCCCGGGCTGTGGAAGGCTGCGACTGGCGGTAGTACTGCTGTCCTCGGCGGTCCTTGGTGGGGCAGGAGCAGCACAGGAGGGAGCCCCCCAGCACAGTGAGGCTGGGGGGGCCCCCGCCGCCGAGGAGGGACGAGACGCCACAC
>NW_010399814.1:1663-2726 GCF_000710305.1 Buceros rhinoceros silvestris
TGCCACAGGAAGCGCAGGCGCAAGATCAAGAGCATCCTCTGAGGTGGGCTCTTACCTGGCGTTGATGGGGATGGTGCTCTCCCTGAAGAACTCGTAGGTCACCTGTGTTGCATACAAGGAGACGGCAGCCAACGTGCACAGACCTGGACACCAAACCATAGGATGATTTGGGTTGGAAGGGACCGTTGATGGTCATCTTGTCCAACTCCCTCCTCCCTCTCCCCGCCACACCGCAATGAGCTGGACTTCAGCTCCACCTCAAACATTGGACATCAACACCCAGCCCAGCACCAAACCTCGCCCCTTCTCCTGCAAACAACTTCTGAAAAGTGTTTGAGGTCTTCAGCAGCAGAGGGGTGACAGGCTGGAGCTGCCGTACCAGAGAGGATGAAGAGGACACCTCCAGCAACAGCGATGCGGCTCTTGGTGACGGGATCCTCTTCGCCAACTTTGGTGCACTTCATGCCCACCACACTCACGATGATGCCGAAGAAGCCCAGGAGAAGTGAGATGACCATGAGAGCCCGGGAGGTCTGGATGTGAGCTGCAAGGCAGAGGGAAGAAAAGCCACTCGCCAGCTTGTGCTTTCGGCTGTAGCCGGTCTCCGAAAGCAAGGTCACCTCGTCCCACGCCGGGGACCAACCTGTCCTTAACCCTGTCCTTGCTGTGTGGCTCCCGTGTCACTCCTTCCCTGTGGTGCTGCTGGGGACACCTCAGCTCAACTCAGGGTGCTGCTCCCAGCACCTTCCCTGACCTTCCCCCTTGCCACAGTCATCCTCGCCCTGATCCCCCAGGCTGGGAAACACCTTGTCCCCAGTGGCACCACAGTCCCCAAACGCCACCAGGGTGATGCACAGCCCTGGGGGCTGCAGTGTCCCTGTGGGGTGGTCTCCAAACTTGATGCCCACCCTGGACCTCAAACCCACGGGAGCTGGGTGGGTCCGACACACAAAGGGACTCAAACCCATGGGGGGGTCAGGGGCCAAGAGGGGCTCAGCCCCCTGTGGTGGAGGCTTGGCCCTCAGTGGAGGAGCAAAGGGGGCTCAGACCCTTTTGAGGGGGG
>NW_010399814.1:2868-3204 GCF_000710305.1 Buceros rhinoceros silvestris
CCCACGGCTGGGGGTGTGAGAAGGGCTCAGCCCCGTGGAGGGGCCAGGGGAGCTCAGAGCTGCGGGAGCACTCGGATGTGCAGGGGGTACAGACCTGGGGGGGGAGGATCGTTCGAACCCTTGTTGACGCCGCGGTGGCGTGCCTGGAGGTCAAGCCTAGCAGCGCGGGGTGCACGACCCCCGGCCCTGCTCTCGTGCAGAATTCCTGGAGCTACCCCCAGGGGCTCTGATAGAGCGTAGAGTCCCCGGCTGTAGAGTCCCCATAGAGTCATAGAGGGGCTCGGACCCATATGGGGGGATCAAACCCACAGGAGGGGCTGGGACCCTGGCAGGGGC
>NW_010399815.1:0-266 GCF_000710305.1 Buceros rhinoceros silvestris
GTGCCCCTTTCCTGAGCGGGGCTGCGGATCGGGCAGGGGGTGCCCTCTTTTCCTTCTGTGCCCATTTTCCCCCTCCCCATGCAGAGATGGAGTTTGACTCGTACCAACACTACTTCTACGACCACGACGCCCAGGAGGATTTCCACCGCTCCACGGCACCAAGCGAGGACATCTGGAAGAAGTTCGAGCTGGTCCCCACGCCCCCCCTGGGGACCGCCGGGGAGAAGGGCTGCTGCTCCGCGGCGGAGGAGAGCTCGGGCCGGCTC
>NW_010399815.1:607-857 GCF_000710305.1 Buceros rhinoceros silvestris
TGTCGCACTGGGTGTCGTTTTCAGTGGCTCGGTGAGCGAGTTCGTGGATCCCGCTGCCGTCTTCCTTTGCCCGCTGGCCGAGAGCAAGATCCCCGCGTCCTCGGGATCCGAGGGCCAAAGCGATTCTGGTAAGGGATCAGCCGCCCTCCCGCCTTTCTGTACCCCGTGGGAAGGCCACGCGTGTCCACAAATGTGCGTGCCGGAACCTCCCAGCCAGGCAGCGCCTTTGTTGCGTCTCCAAGCGAGCCCC
>NW_010399816.1:0-806 GCF_000710305.1 Buceros rhinoceros silvestris
CCTCACTCCAGATCTCCCAGCTCTGTTCTGCTCCCATGTCCTTGAGGACCATTTCTAGGGGGTCCTGTTGACTAGCTCCTGGGAGAGCTGGATTTTTGCTTTCCTGAAATTCAGGGGTGTGATTTAGATGAAGATTTGGACAATTTCTTTACAGAGAGGTTAAGGACCAGGCTGCCCAGGGCAGTGGTGGAGTACCCGTCCTGGAGGGGTGTCCCAGCCATGGGGAGGTACTGCTAAGGAACAGGGGGCAGTGGGGACCTGGCAGTGCTGGGAGAGCGCTAGGGCTTAATGGGTTCAAAGGGCTTTTCCCACCCAAATAGTTCTGGGATTCCCCTGTCCCGGAGCCCTCAGGACTGTGAACTCCACCAGGGTGTGACCCCTGCAGCCCCTGATGTCACTGAGCAGCTTGTGTTGGTGACCGTCAGGAGTGGCTGTTGCCTGGTGTAGGAGGTTATGGGTCGCCTTCAGCCTGTCCGGGAGGTGTCGGGGTGGTTGGAGTCCCCCAGCAGGACGAGAGCCTGTGAGTGCGAAGCCTCCTGGAGCTGGAGTGAGAGGCTGCCCTTGACACCGCTGCGGTCCCCTCGGAGCCTTGTCTCTACCTGCTGCTTGGGCTCTCTTCAGGGACAGCCCCTGGCCCTGTCCATCTTGGCGCCCAGGCCAATGCCTCCGCTGTCCCTCCAGAACTGCCTGTGGCCATCAATAGTCGCACTCGGGTCATGGCATTTGACCCAGCGAGTTCCAGTAACGGCCGCCAGGTTGTGGCTTTTAGCGGCGCGGGGGGTTTCCAGCCCCGGCCGTTGTGGTCG
>NW_010399816.1:975-1282 GCF_000710305.1 Buceros rhinoceros silvestris
CTGGGCCACTGCAGAGGAACAGCCCGTTGGGCCTCGCAGGGACCTCACTGTCAGCTCAGAAGCTCCAGGCTCCTCTGCCAGACTCCCAGTGTGCTCCAGTGTCCCCAGCGCATCCCAGAGCAAGAGGCTGAGGGCCCTTGGTAGCACCTTGTCCCTCTCACCGTGGTGTGTCACCCGGCAGTGTCTCCCTTCCCCCAGTGCAGAGCCCCGTCCACCCCCCAGGCTGCTGAGCACAGACCCTCTGTGGGCAGGCGAGTCCCAGTGGCACCAGCAGCCGTGGTGGTGACCCTGAGCAAGGCTGTGCGTG
>NW_010399816.1:1622-1836 GCF_000710305.1 Buceros rhinoceros silvestris
TGTCCCCTCAGCAGGCAGCTGCCAGCAGCTATTGCACTCTTCTGCTTGTCGTGGTCGGGGGAGGCCTTGCTGCCCTCGGTGACACCTGCAGTGTGGATGGGCTGTCGTCTGTGTCCTCCGTGGACGGGCTGTCCACAGCCAGGGCCTCAGGGCTGGTCTACAGAGGCACCTGGGGGGCGAGAGGGGCAGGGACGGGGCTCAGCCGCTGGCCCCC
>NW_010399816.1:2094-2364 GCF_000710305.1 Buceros rhinoceros silvestris
GAGCTGATTTGGTTCTGCAGGAGGTGGCTGGGGTCTTCCAGGAGGTGGCTGAGGTTCTCCAGGAGGCAGTTGGGGCCTTCCAGGAGGTGGTTTGGATCCTCCAGGAAGCGGTTGGTGTTCTCCAGAGTGGTCTGATGGTGCTTTGGTCTTCCAAGGAAGACTAAGGTCCTCCTGGGCAGCCTGAGCTGGGGGTCCCTTGGCTGCTTAAGGTCCTCTGTGATGGCCATGTCCCCCCTAAGCCCCAGAGCTGGTCCAGAGCCACCTCATGGG
>NW_010399817.1:0-651 GCF_000710305.1 Buceros rhinoceros silvestris
GCGGTTAAATGCCAAATATTTTATTTGCTTCAGTGGAAAGCGCGCGGTACCTCAGCTAACGCTGCCAGGGTTAATCTTGCCGTTGCCGTTGTTTGCGGGGAACGGGAGATTAGATACTGCGCTGGCTGAGCAATTAGGACGACAGGGTTTGCTGCAGATTGACTTTTTACCGCCGTTATCAGGCGCAAATGTGTTTCTCCCAGGAAATGGTTAGCATTGTTTTGACTGAATTCATCAGATAGCTAATGGTGTTGTTGGAGAATCGACTTACCTTTGGCCATTACCTAAGTCTTTTCTTCTTATTATTAATTTGCTGTTTTATCAGGCGTACAAAATAAACCCCTTGATTTCCTCCTGGAGATGCCTGTAAGTGGAGTGATATAGCTGTTAAAGTAATAGGTCTGTGCTTAAAACTAAAAGCCTGTCATTAAGCACTAGAACGATAAAAATGAATGGTGGCTCCTCGTTTTCCCTGCCCCTTCCAGCAGCGCTCAGGCCCTCGGCCGCTCAGACGCGGGGCGGGACGAGCTGAGCAGGCTCCACTCCTCCACCCCGGAGGTGGGCAGTGGTGGTGACACTGAGACCCTGGCAGAAGCCACCTCCCAAAAACCCCCTGTATGGTACGAGGAGATTAGGCAAAGCCATTCACGA
>NW_010399817.1:687-5812 GCF_000710305.1 Buceros rhinoceros silvestris
GGATGTGGGCAGTGGTGGTGACACTGAGACCCTGGCAGAAGCCACCACCCAAAAACCCCCTGTATGGTACGAGGAGATTTGGCAAAGCCATTCAGTCGTGGCTCAGCTTGTTTGACGATCGTGGAAAGAGCTCCCCTGAGATGTTTGTCCTGGTAGCGGCTCTGCGAGCGGGGAGTTCCTCCCCGTGCCGTTCAGCTGGACTCCCCGGCAAGCACGCCTCGGCGCTGTGCCGTACCAGCGCACACGCGCAGGGCTTTGATAAAAGGATACCATTTATAGGCATAGAGACAGTGCCAAGCGGGTGATGCCATTCCGCAGGAATGTAAATAAGGCGTGATTTTGAGAGTGGAAATGATAAAGTTGTCAAAACGCAGACGCTTGGCGCGCCCCTGTCCCTGGCTTACCGTCACTGCACGGCTAGGAAGTAGCTGCTGTTTCTTTGCCCCCTTTATGTAGCTGGTGTCATGTGCTGATTGCCACAGAACGCTTAAACATCAGGCGATGCGTGCCATGCTGGCGCGGGTCAGACGCCAAAGCAGGACATCCAGGCAGTGTTTTTAAATAAACGATTTCCCAAAGCCTAAAAAAAAAAAAAAAAAGACTAGCTGGCATAATGCGGGGAGCACAAATATCCTCATTTATTCGCGGTGCGTCGGATTGAGCTGGTCAGTACCGACACCATGAGCGCCCTGGGGCGAGGGACCGCTGGAACACAGGCACTGGGAGCGCGAGAAACAGACCCCTCCTTCCGCGGGGCTCGCGTATCGCCTGCACACCCTGACTCTCAAAATCTAGCTGTCGTCCCTTCCCTTTAGTGGAATTACTGGTGCGCAACAAGAGGAAGCCGGCAGCGTTTCCGTGCTGCTGAGCTCTTCCTCGCTACTCAACCCTCTTCTTTTTTCTTTTTTTCTTTTTTTGCCTACGACCAACTCATTTGCATGAGGATGACATTTGTTGCTCCAGTAATTTCATCTGATAATGGCCAGCTTGCAAAGCGGATCTGAAAACATATTCCTTAATTATGCGTTGCTAAGCAACGGGAGGGTTTGGCCATAATCACAGAAAGATTATCTTCTCATTGAAGTCCCTGAAAGGTTTAGCTGAAGTAGGACCTGTAAAATTGTCTTCATTTTGATTTATTTCCCCTTTTTATTTCCCAAATAGCCTGAGCGGTTTGCTTCCCGATAAAGTGTATTTTAAGAGTAGAAGCCCAGGTAGGAGCCACGGCAGACGGAAGGCTGCGGGTTCCAAGCGGCAGGCGTGGCGGTTTGGAGGCGTTGTGTTGAGGAATGGCTCTTTAAGGAACGCCAGCGCTCAGGAGTGTTCGCACCGACACGGGAGGGGATGAGTGAAGATTGCAAATACGTTAAGGTGTTTTTAAAACCTTGAGTGGATGGCAGAAACTTGACGGAATCCAGGAAAAAGGTTTTTGCCAGCGGGAAGAGGCAGGGAGCGACGAGCCTTCTCCTGGCTGCAGCTTTGGCTGTGAATTCTTGAGGTGCAAGGTGGAAGCAAGTTCAGAATTAAACTGTGTCTCCAAATGGGTGTGAATATTTTCTGTTGGTACAGGTTAACGTTTTCTCAGTCAGCGGAGGGTTATATAAAATATGTGTCATAGCCCAGTGATGTTTTGAGGCTTGTTATATGGGTAGGGGTTTAGAATAAATCACGCTGGTTATTTTTGAATCCTTGTTGGGCTATGCATCGCAGTCTTTCTACAGGGAGTTGTTTCTAAATTTGTGATTTTGTGCTGAGCTTTGACACTCGGTGCGGATTCTGACAGCTGCTGTTTGCTGGAATGTGGGCAGAGGGCTCGCAGGAGGAAGGCAACTTCTCCTGCCCAGCATTTCCAGTGGTAGAGGCAGCAGCCCGAGCAGGCATACAGGAACATGCCACGTGCTTGTTGGCCTCTCTCTCCGCTACAGATTGATAAGGGAAAATCAGCAGCGAGATTTATTGCTGCAGCTTCTTTGCGCTTCATAAAATAACTGCTAAGAAGTGAGCTAAATAGCCCTTCCTGGGAGTGGCAGTGTTGCGTGAAGAGAAGGTGGTGAGTGAGCACCCTAGACCTGTTGCTGCGGCAGCGGAGCGAGTGAGGCAAGAGCAACATCTCCAGAGCTGAGCCGGCTTCCCATCCCGGGAACTCCCCAACCACGGCTTGGACAAAGCTGCTGCTCTCAGAGTCACGGAGACGTTGTCCGTGAAGCTGTCAGGAATGGCTTCCTTGAGGAGAAACGTCCTTGGAGCTGGCTGCTCCTGCAGCTTCACCAGCGGTAGCCATGCCACCAAGTCATCACAGTGGCCAGCAGGACGAATAAACCCTGCCAAGTCTGAGTGACAAAACCATGCCGGCAGGCGGTCTGCTGCAGGGCGGGTTTGTGGCCAGCCTCGTTCGCTACCACTGAAGCAGGTGATGCCGGGAAATACATAGCGTAGGTCAGCAAAGCTGCTAAGGGCAAAGCATGGCCTCGAATTCCTATGTTTGCTAGAATTTTTATTAGATTACTTGATTTATATCTTTTTAATCCAGTGTTTCGGTCTTAAAGCAGTTGGCTGATAAGAAGTCTTGTGTTTTTGTAGTCATCTCCCAAAGGAGGGGTCGGTCCCGATTTCTGTTTCTGGTGGTGGCCTTGAGGAGCTCCAGTGAGTAACGGTGATTCATTGCACATATTTGTCTGGGATGGTTTTTCAAACTAGTTTGCATCTGAAGATACGAGGCAAAAGGATGGGGAACAGGGCTGCCCCGTGCGAGCTGGATAGGTATCGTAAGGAAGGAGGAGCAGAGTTCCTCGGCTGGAAGATGTGGTTAAAAGCCTGAGCTTTTCCTGAGCAGGGAAGGCCAGGCCGAGGGTAGCTGCCTTCCTCAGATAAGTAGCTCTCTCCAGCGTGAAGGGGACTCAAGTCTTTTATCAGCTTAGAGCCCAGCTAGAAATGCCTGTCGCCGTGATGAGCTCAGCTCCACTGGTACTGTGTAACACCGGACTGCAAGTCTGTCTGTTGGCTTTTTCCACCCTGGGACAGATAAAAATTGCAATAACCGCACATCAGTCGCAGGCTGAAGCTCTTCATCTGGACAAGCCCCGAAGAGGAGAGGGCACAGTCAGGAGCAAGAGCCTTGATGCTTGTTCAGGGACGGTTAAAAGAGCCTATCAGAGATGGTTAAAAGAGTGACATTTGCCCCTTTTTTAGGAGTATCACGTTGAAATTGTCGTGGCTTTCTATGGGCAGAGAGAGTTTACTGGTGCTATTTCGTACACTGTATACATTTCAGGAGTATTTGTGGACGTTGGTTTATTCTTTGCCCAATGTACCATATAGAGGCAGTGCAGAAATCAGCTCCAGGTTTTCTTCGCTCAGTTTTCAGTACAGTCTGTAGCACATAGTCACAATGTACACGTGGGGCAGCTCCATTAACCATCCAGACTGAAACAGCACCAGAGGATGCGCCGTGTACTGAATAAACCTGATGTGATTTGCACGTTGACCCGACAGACCATAGCAAGTCCTTGGAGCCATTCCCAGCTAACGTGTTTTTCCAGGTAAAGTCAGTCACTGCATTCACTGGAAAACCAGGGGCTAATGATTTTAACTGGGGTTGGAACTTCCCCACGAAAATACTCGATGGAAATAAGCAGATGTGTCTTGTCCTGATGGTCACAGCATCGTTCGCAAGACACTGATACGCAGAATGCTAAGGGTACCGCTGGAGATAGCCGCAGTGAGTTTGGGAAAGCCTCTGACAGGCTCCTAAGGACCCTCACTCACCTCCTCGGGGCAGGCGAGTGTGTCGGGTGGGGACCTTCAAACTGCAGCCATCCCAACCGCTGGCGTCGGCAGGGTAAAGGGCTGGCGAACAGAGCGAGCCACAGATGGGCGGTTGATGTGCCTTGACAAAATATTGACTGTCCTGGCCAATAGGCACACCCGATTCACTGATTGCAGAGAACAGGCTTTTAAAATACTTTTTTAAAGATTGAAATATGCTTTTTATAATGGCTTTATCAAAAGCAATATAAAGCGAGGAACTCATTCCAGTTGCAATTCATTGACTTTAGTGGCATGGCAATAAAAGCGAATTTGGCCTGTCGGAGGAGAACGTGTTGTCAGCTGCACAAGCATTGTCGTCTTCAATTTACACCTCCCTTTTACCCCGTGTCTGTCGTTCCCTGTCATTGTTAGGACTTCCATATCTCCAGATCATTCTCTGGCTATATTTGCTGACATTTTTTTAGCTTTCTCATAAGTAGTTTCCATAGCTACTTAGTGTTCACAGAGGGGAAAAAATTTAAAGGTTTCTGATCATTATTGTATTAAACATCTTTTATATTTCTGCTCCTGGCTTTCTTGTAGCGTCACGCTACAGACCGGTTTAATGAAAACGCTGCACAGCTGAATTGTCTGTTATTTTTAAAAGCGAAATAGGTGCCGAGCTGAATCCTTAAAAAGCGGAAGACCAACATCATTAAGCCACTGATGTAGAATAAATGTTGCAGACGTAGGACCTATATTAGTGAGGTTTATATATAGCAACTGGCAGATGAGCTTTTGACTTTTGCACCTAAATATAACCCGGCGCTGACAGCATTCCACTGGCTTTTGGTAAAGAAAGCTCGTTTGTGATCTCTTCTGTCCGCTGCTCCCAGTGTGGTGTTGAAGATGAGATGATGCTTCTGGGGGCGGGATTCACGCGTGTTGTTTTTCCCTTCTGTAGTTCCACCTCTCCAGTAGAGAGGTGCTGGTCAGCCGTGCCCTGTCTGGGTGCAGCTGGGGGCTTCCTGAGGAAGCGCCTGGCCAGAGGTGTCCGTGGCAGCCTGGCGAGACCCTCGCCCTCTGCGCTCCAGCAGCTTTGTTTAGCAAAATAGGAGGTTTCTGAGTGCCTGTGCCTGGCCGGCGGCACCACCAGCACCCTGTCCGGGGGCCTTACCTTCTGCACTCCCAATCCAATTAGCTGCTCCGGAGCAGATGGAGCGGATTAGTGCCGAGCTTTCCTTCCTCCGCCCTCTCTCCCAGCACAAAGGGTGTCAGGGCCAACAATCGGCTTAAACATGGATCCCATGGCATGACGTAACACAGCCCTAGCCCTGCCTGCACGGGGCCATCCTGTGCCCCTTTCTGGGTGACACAG
>NW_010399817.1:6002-7693 GCF_000710305.1 Buceros rhinoceros silvestris
CTCCAGGTCTCGAGTATGTTGGGAGACCTTGACCTAACCTCATTTGCCAGGCATAAATTTCATGTTTTGTTTGCAAGGAGGGTCTGCAAACCTCACTGGTTTGCCACACAAGCCACACGTGAGCAGCGTGCCCTGCATTTGAACAGCCAATGCCGTTGATGCCAGCGCCAGGGGCAGTGGCGGAGGCTTGTGGTCCCTTCCCTCCTGCAGCATTCCCTGCATCCCAGGAGCATCCCAAGAGGTCCTGGGGGTGCATCTCAACCACCAAGCAGAGGGTGACCAAGGGAAATAGTGTGGCCAGCAGAACCAGGGCAGGGATCGTCCCCCCTGTAGTGGGCACTGATGAGGCGCACCTCGAATCCTGGGTTCAGTTTTGGGCCTCTCAGTCCAAGAAGGACATTGAGGGGCTGGAGTGTGTCCAGAGAAGGGCAACGAAGCTGGTGCAGGGTCTGGAGCACAAGTGCACCTGGAGGTGTTTAGCCTGGAGAAGTGGAGGCGCAGGGGAGACCTTCTGATTCTCTACAACTACCTTGAAGGAGGTAGAAGCGAGTTTGGGGTCGGTCTCTTCTCCCCAGAAAGCAACAGCACAAGAGGAACTGCCCTCAGGTTGCATCAGTGGAGGTTTAAGCTGTAGGGGAGGAACAATTTCTTCCCTGTTGGGGTTGTCCAGGGCTGGCCCAGGCTGCCCAGGGCAGTGGTGGAGTCCCCGTCCCTGGAGGGATGCCAGTGTGGTGCTGAGGGACAGGGGTTAGTGGTGACCTGGCAGTGCTGGGGGAACACCTGGACTTGGTATGCTTAAAGGTCATTTCCAACTAAAATGATTCTGGATGTTGCACGTGGGGTCAGACTTGGCCAGGGAGGGGCTGGGAGAAGAGTGAGAGTTCAGTACTCTTTCCACAGCTCCCAAAAGCATCGTAGTCGCTGGGAGGAGGGTGGTTTACACTCTGTAATCCAAGAAATAGGCGGGTTGTCACTATTAGAAGGAAACCAGCAGGACTTACCTGAACTGGTGGAGATCGCTGATGAATACTGATATTGAAGAGCCAAATGGCATTCCCGTGTTTTATTTATATGTGTAGATACAGAGGCACATGAAAATGGGGAGGAAAACTCGAGAAATACCATCAGTGTAACAGTCATTACCCGTTTGGCTCAGTACTTCTGCGGAGCCTTCCTTGGGGCCTTCCTTCCAGAGCGGCTTCTTTTGGTCATGAAGCCATTTATTATTTCCTACGTTGTTGTACTGCCTTGGCAGGTAGATGAACAGACGGGGCTTTGTTCAGCCAGCAAACACGATAAGTAGTAATTTAGGACAAAAAAATCAGGAAAGGAGGATCAGAAGTGAGGTCCCGTTGAGACACGGGGCGTGTGTTTCCAGATGGGAAGGTGGTGTCTCTGGTGGGTTACGGTTACCTCCAGGCCCAGGAGCCGCATCGGGAGTCATAGGGTGGGTGGGATGCAAGAACCTGGCAATGCCCCCTTGACTTCTTTGCTCATCTTCTTAACCCTGACACGTTTCCTGATCCTTGTTCTAACACTGCAAATCCCTGAGAGATTTCAAGTTGCCTCCTACACACTCCTTTAGTGACCCGATAGATTATCTGCCTCTTCTTAGGACGGTCCAGGCTCTTGCTGGAGCCTCTCACTGTTACCTGCAGAGTGGAGAAAAAAAAAAAAAAAAAAAAAAAAAA
>NW_010399817.1:7750-12495 GCF_000710305.1 Buceros rhinoceros silvestris
ACAAAAAAAAAAACCAGGAACGGAAATGTCACATACAGTCATTTGTTGTCTTCTCTGCCTTCTTCTGAATGCTTTATTGTGAAGTTTTAAATGAATGTTCAGAAGGTTCAGTAGCTCGTACAAGTGCGTGGTTTTTGCTTTGTCGACGAAAGGATCTTGGTTAATACGTATCATGAAAGACAGAGTAACCATGGTGGACAGCAGAGAGCTTACCGGGATCCAGGCTGTCCCGAGGGACACCGAAGTCGTGAGGAAAGCCAACACACAGCTGTAGGCACCCCTCCTGGCCGGCTCTTCTTTACCCCCATTTTCTGCTTCCCCAGCTTGCGTGGGAAAGGCCAACAAAATTAATATTTCTAATTTTTGGAGAATTCCTTTCTGGACAAGCAGCTTCCAAAACAGGGCAGCAAGTGAAGTTGTGCCTCCAGTGTGTTTTCAACAGAAGAATTTTCTCACTCTCTCCTGCAAAAGCCGCCACCTCCACGTAACTAACTTTTATTGTATTTCTTAAAATTAGATCTGCAAAACCAAAGGTTTCTTTAAGCAAGAGCAGCTGTAAATTTCATGCATTGAATGCCTGTGCATTATTAAAAATAATAGGTTGTATTTGTCAAATGGATAACGAGGTGGTTTCTTTCTCTGTTTTTCAGTATTTTAATGAGTACAGGAAAAGTTTGCTATTTATTTGCTTTCAGATTTTACCCATTTGCTCTGGAGATAATTGTCAAATTTCCAAGCGTGTATCAATATTTCATGAAGCGCTCTTTTTGCTCCGCACGTTCAGGAGTTGGGTCATTAGCCCTGGAGCTGTTGTTAACAAACAGGCTGAAGCAGGACATGAAACGGAATTCCACCCAGCGCTTGTAAGTTCACAACCGAAAATTTCTCGAACAGAATTCAAATAGAGGGTGAAATAAACACCCGTCTCGGTTTCAGATGCTGCGTGTCGAATCTCTTGGAGGGTTTCTTGCTTGCTCTCGGGTTGTGGGCCTGATCCGGAGAACGCTGAGGCTGTTTGTGTGCGCGTGTGTGTGTGGTTTTGGCCCCACGCCTGGCACTTGCTACCCCTCGGGGTGTACCTTACAGAGATCAGGTATCCACCCACGTCACGCTTCGGAAAAAAAACAAGTTCCACCTTTCTTACTGCCAGCAAATTAAATTCTGTTGAATTATTGAAGCTCAGATTGCTTGTAAATATAGAACCGATGGGCACTGATGGGTTCTACTCAGTTTTCGGTTGTTCCTGCGTGTCGGCCTGACTCTGAGGTGCGGTGCTGGCTGCGGGTTATGGTCCATCGTTCTGGTTTGGACAGTTGCCGTTTAAACGTGGTTGAGTTGTGCATATGGTTGAATGTTCCGATTTCCTTCCTCTCTGGTATTTCAAGTTTTATGTCTGTCTGTGTTCCCATTAGGCAACTTTGCAGGTTTTTGGTTTGCTCAGCTGTTACTGAGCTTTGCTCTCAAGAAAAAAAACCCTCAGAAAATGAAAACAGCCTAAAACAGAAGTCTCTTCCCTGGAGAAGGAGGGATGGGGTCCTGCGGGAAGGACAGCGGTGGCTGTTTTACAGTGGGGTTCGAGTAAGATCCTCAGAAGTGGCAGGAGACATCAGACTGCCATACGTGGCTGTATTTTGGGATAATTTTAAGATAGTGACATTATGGGCTACAATAAACCGAAGAAGGTCACTCATGAGAGATAATAGCAGCGAGAATCGTGGTAGCGGTGAGGAGGAGGAGAAACAGCAGTTGTGCAATATTGACACAAGAGTGTGGAGATAAGGAATTTGATCGTGGCTCAGTAGGGTAAAGTTGCAGAATGTAAACAGATATTTGTCAGAGGGAAGGTGATGCTTGGGGTGCAAACCAGGTGCTTTGCTAAGTCAGAATCACCTTGTAAAGGATTTTCAGCTGGGTGTGTAAGAGAAATCCAGAGCAGATCCGTTCAACTGCCTCATTCTTCTAAAGCAACACTTGGAAAAGAGGGGGTTTAGGAGGTTGATTACTACCAATATCGCTTTTGTAGCTTGGGCTTAGTTCTGAAACTGAGCTTTTCTGTCTTGGTGGTTGTTTCATGGTAGTAGATGAGCTTTGTCCTGGGAAATGCAAAGGGAAGTCCCATCTTACTGTGGCTTCTGTCTTCAGCACAGCGGTGGGACTGCTGGAGCAGAGATTGGAGACGCAGTGTTAGGTCCTCAGTCGTGGTGGCATTGGAGAGAAGAGCGGCGCTGCAAAAAGCGAAGCCGACCACTTGGTCCCGGTTCATGGGCATTCGTGTGCAGCCGGGGGAGAGGGGACGGTCAGCGGGGACTGGTCTTTCGCAGTCGTGAGGAAGGCAAGCGCATCGGCAGAGACACATGGAAAGCAGATCTCACAGAAGGGCTGGGGGAGACAACACTGGCTCCTGCAGGGCTTGGTGCTCGAGAGGTTTTGCACAGCGCCGGTTTGTGTTGCGCAACTGGTTTTACGGCACGGGAAGTTACAGGGCACTTAGTGAGAGCGAAGGAGATGCTCCACCATTTTCCCAGGGGACAGCGAGCTGTTTTTCCTCCAGGAAGGAAGAGCTGTCAGGTGCCAGTAAGGAAGAGTGCTGCTGTAACTCCTTCTCAAGAGCCTCTTGAAGTCCTCCCAGAGCCCTCAGGCTCCAGGGCAGCAACTAGTTTCGAGAAGATAAGTGGTTTGCAATGTAATTCTTCGTTTGGAGGTTTTATGGTCTGGTCATGGGTTGCCTGCACCAGGTGCCTGTAGAGGGCTCCTCTCTGTGATCCCCCTGTAACGGGGTGAACTTGCATTCTGCATACCAGACAAGTTTCCTGGGGAATCTCCCACTCTGGGAAGTTGTTAGGCACACCGAGTTAACACACCTCTTGCCTATTTGTTAGTTTAATCCATTCGTAAGACACGTAGCCAAAGCACGGCAGCACGGAACAAGAGGTGCATCAGAGAAATGCTGGACAGCCCAGGCAGCAGCCAGGCTGCAAGGGCTCGGGGCTGTAGGCAAGGCTGGAGACTGCCCCGCAGAGCCAGAGGGAGCAGCTTTCCTTCGGTGCAAACACAGCTGGAGAGGTGGGAGAGGAAGGGAGGTGTGGGAGAGCAGAAGAAAGGAGAAAACAGCGGAATCAGCAACAGTAAGCCAAGCAAAATACGGCAGCGGGAGAGAAGGTGCCCTGAAGGCAGCCGGTTTCTAGGAAAGTATTCCCGGCTTGGGAACGACGCTGCCGGTAACAGTCACAGAACGTTGGTGTGTTGAATTCTTTGTGCACTCCTCCTCTCAAGTTGGCGTGGTTACATGCTTTGTTTGTTTGCCTCTGGCTTACACCCTTCGTGGTGTTAGAAGCAGCGTGACTCGAGTCCATCCAGATACAGCAGTGCCACGTTGGGTAAGTGGGTCGTGAGCCCTCAGGCTCAGAGCAATGATTTTCAAACAGAATTTGGCAAAAGGGCAAGTTAAAATTGATCCAAGATTTCATTCTGCGTCGCTCAAGATTAATTTTTGTATAAACAAAGTGTGTAGCCTGTGCATTGCTGCTTTGTGTCAAGCTCCACGGATCCCTGGGTGTCAGCTGTGAGGTGATTTTGCAGTCTCCTGGGGCGATGGCCATCTTCCTGCTGCAGAGGCGTTCCGGGCAGAGACCCTCCGAGAGCTGCACCTTGCCCTGTCCAGTGTGAGATGATTGTTCTTCATCTCCTGCGTGGAAGAGGGTCACGAGGGTGTTCTCTGAGATTTTCTTTCTGGAGCTATGCTCAGAAAACTCATCCTTCCTGGTGCCATTGCTCTCCAGTCACCTGTCTGCAGACCACAGCCGTGCTCCTCAGCTTCCCGTGTGGTAAGAACTCACATTTGGTTTCATTCTGGCAGCTGGTCTGAGGCAGAAAAACATAAACACCCCCCACCCCGGGCTCAATCACGCAGGGCGTCAGGCTGCTGTGGCGCGGAGCCTGCGCAGCCCTGGCAGGCCACAGCTTCATGTTCAGTGACAGTAAGAGCATCTCAAGTGCACCTCTGGAAACAGTCCACGCCCCGCGTTTCTCCAGAGTCTTGTGCTTAGGAGAGGCATCAGGAGAGGTTTTCTGCTGCAGCCAGGAGGTGTTTTCCCCTTTTGCCTTCCCAGACACACGGCACAGCTGCCGCCTCCCTGGGAGCAGAGTTTTGGCACCAACATTTGCAGTTCCGTGGCGGGATGCTCAGTCGTCTCAGCATGACAGGTATCTGGGTGCCAGGTGCTGCTTGGATTGGCAGACCCACGTGCATCCAGCACGGGGGAAAGCAGCAGTTCCTCTACCTGTAGTTTCCTTCACTTTTCTGAACAGTTTCCCATCTCTCTGTCGGGATGTACCCTGTGCTGGCCTGAGAGATGGGCACAGTCTCAGATGTCTCTTCTTTCAGAGTTTCTTGTGCTTTCAGGCTGGGATCTGGTCTGCTGTTTATGAAAGCACACAACCTTCCTGGTTAGTGTTGCACCAGGGGAGCTTTAGGTTGGTCAATAGGAAAAACTTCTTCCCCATTGGGGTTGTCCAGGCTTTGTCCAGGGCTGGCCCAGGCTGCCCAGGGCAGTGGTGGAGTCCCCATCCCTGCAGGGGTTTCCCAGCCATGTCGAGGTGGTGCTGAGGGACAGGGGTCAGTGGGGACCTGGCAGCGCTGGGGGAACGGTTGGACTCGGTGAGCTTAAAGGTCTTTGCCAACCTAAACAGTTCTATGAGTCTGTGATTCTATTTCCTAACCGACTTGCCAGTTCTCCTGTCCACCA
>NW_010399817.1:12521-15700 GCF_000710305.1 Buceros rhinoceros silvestris
TATTTCCTACACGTCTTGCCAGTGCTCCTGCCCACCAGGTTGCCACAAGGACAGTTGAGCAAATCTGGCCATCCAGGCATGGGTCTCTCAGGCTTCCTTGCCGTTGGTTGCACAGCACCGGGTGCCTCTGTATCGCCCATCGCCCTTTGCCAAGTGCCAGAGCAGGACAGAGGGCTGCGAAGGCCACCGCTGCCACTGTCCCGACAGGAGTTCTCAGGTGCTGGGTTGAGCGGCACTCCGAGAACATGCCAAGAGTCTCGAGGACCACGTTGTGTGGTTGCAGCCCGTGACATCAGAGGCTTAGCTGCAGTAGGGTTGTTCAGGGGATAGAGTGACAGCTCATCAAAACTAGACAGCAGTTCTGAATTTGATGTCTTGAGGTCAAAAACTGTCAGTTCCTTGATTTTTTACGGTGCCTTAAATCGCCTGGGGATTGTTTTGAGCTTTGTCAAAATGAATTAATTAAGGCCAAGTCACATTCACGAGCTCGTACTGCTGTGATTCAGCAGCAGGACCATGCTTGATTTTCAGCCTAATAATTACAAGTGGTTTTGGAGGATCCGGGGGGCTGATAGAGCCGGTTTGTATTTCCTCCAGAGCTGCATGTGCTGCAGTTTTTACTCGCTTTTTGCCTTGGCTGGCTGTGGTGTTGTTTTCCTCCTCCATATGAACGCAGCCAACTTTCTAATTAAGGAAACCACTCTGCAGCCATTGTGGCTGTTTGTTGGAGTTCTTTGTCTATACCAAAGTTTCCAGCTCCCCAAAAGATTTTAAGCCACTCCTTTCTACAGCTGAAGGAAGACAGGAGCTCCAGCTTAGTGCAGGCTCATCCTTTAACTCGCAGGAGCTCTGGCTTAGGGCAGGTGCATCCTTTACCTCTGTTAAGAAGCAGGTGTGCTGCGCCAAGCACATTGACTTTGTCAGTGCTTCGAATCCACCTCTGGCTATGACAAAGACTGTTGAGGTTATTTTCCTGTTGAATTCTTATATGACAAAAAAGTAGTTACGAGAAATAAACAGCGCTTTGTGCTGGGCTTTACTGTTTATTGGGCTTCGAGCCTGAAAGGATTTAAAAGTCGTCATGCTCCAAGGGAAAGTTGTAGCAAGGAAGAGGAGGTGGAGGGTTGCTCCAGCCAGCTGTTGTGTTTTGGGAAGAGGCTTGTCCTGACCAGTGGAAAGGAGACTGGGACAGACGGAGAGGCAGCCAGCGCTGGCGCAGCTACGCCCAGCGAGGTTAAGACCAAATTAGAAACAGAATTTGCAGGGTTTTATCATTTCCTTTATATTGTGATATTTATAAATGCAAATCTTTTTAATCTGGGTTGTTATCCTCTCTTGTGTCTTTTGTTAACGGGCATTGTCCTCAGTTCGGGCTGCACTGATAACTGGAGGAAGAGGATGGAGACATTTGCATGCGTTATTGTGCCGTGTGAATGAAGCTGGGTGGGCGAGGAAGGAATATGAGCACTTCTTCAGGGCCGTGCCAGCTCCTCCTGCCAGCCTTGAGCCGGGCCAGAGCCCTGAAGACAATGCCACGTTAATGCATCGCAGTTCAGTGCTTCGGATACTTCACAGTGAAGCACAATAACTTCTCTTCTGGTTCCGTTTCTGAAGTACACAAAATTCAGAACATATGCACGGCGTCAGGGTTAATTGCTCTTGCCAGTCAACCCAGAGGAAACGCTCGGATCAGGCCTGGTTGCTCACCCAGAGGCAACTCGTTGTGTCTGCTGCTCTACCTTCATGTCCCTGGCGACAGCAGCACCTTCTGCTTTTCAAATTCGTTGTAGGTTAAAAATGAACCGCAGCGACCTAGCTGTTGACATCTGGTCGCTGTGGTGGCTCCTGCTCTCTGAGAACAGCAGCATTTGTTGCAGTCCTGTCGGAGCCTCCTCGCACTGGTGGAGCCGGATGTGTGGAGGGATGCTGACGGGAGCGTACAGCGTGGAGGAGGATTTGCCCAGCGCTTGCTCTGCACCATCAGTCTGGGTAGAGCAGGAAGCTGTTGCAGGAGAGCACACCCAGGAGAGGACCACATGCACGGCCAGCACGGGGGAGTACACCCACAGCCCGCCTGGATGCGTGGCTCCCGAAGAGGCGAGCAGCCAAGGAACTGCCTGATGCACACCCTCTGCCCTGGACTCCGGCACGACACGGCTGCGCTGTGGAGGGCCACGGAGGCCCGGTGATGCTCCAGGGTTGAGCTCTCCATCCCAGTAAATCAGCTTTCCATCGTAGATGGGTCCCATGTGAAAGACAGCGCTCTACTAGCCAAAATAAAGACACTCAGCAATCTGGCAGCGCCAGTTAAAGGATGTAGTCTGTTACAGGCAAAAAGAAATACAGTTTGGAGTAGAGGACACGAAATACATCTGAGCCTGATGCTAAGACATGCTTTCTTTCAACGTTGTTGTTGCCAACAGCTCCTCTTGTGCTCAGACCAAAACTATTTTGGGTGGAACATTTGCTCCCTACTTTCTAGCAAGCCTGGTCGCAGGAATGAAGAATGGATTCTTTTCAGTGGCCGCAGCTGGTTTGAATGATCCCCACACTAAACCCGTTGACTCCAGGCAATCCCCATGTGAATCTCAAGGAAGTCACAACTGATTTTTTTGTTTGTTTATGTGCCTGACCGGGGCAGGAACAGCGAGGCAGCCTCAAGTCTGCTGAAGGCTTGAATCCAGGCACGTGCCCAGGAGTCATCCTGGTGTGCGCTCTGTACCTAACGCTGGCAGCAGCGTGGTTCACCAGCTCGGTCCGAAGTGAGGAGGCAGAAGACAGCGAGGTGTGTTTCTGTCATGGGTTTCTGTGCAACGTCCTCTCCCACGTTTCATGCAGGGTCACAGGATAGTTTGGTGCAGAAGGTCCCTCATGCTCATTTGATGAGAGCTCGAAGAGGAGCTCTCCTTCAGGAATCGTGGCCCTTGTGCAACACGCAAAGCAATAAACCATAATCTTGAAGCCCTTCGATTTTAGTTGGCCAGACCTTGAACACTGTGGGGAGATCTGCTTCAGGGCACCCCTCTCAAGGTCCGCTTCTTCTGAGGAGCAACAAAACAGTTTCTTTTAGCAAACGCAGGAAATCATTTCCAGACCCTGTGACTTCTGTGGGTGATCTCTCTGTTGAGAGCAACTTCTGATGAGTTTCTGCAAAAGAATCACCTTCCTTTTTCCTGCTG
>NW_010399817.1:15785-16588 GCF_000710305.1 Buceros rhinoceros silvestris
GGATTTCAGGGACACAAGTGGGCACAGAATTTGTCTGCTTGCAGAGGGAGGACAACAGGTCAAGGAAGGCGACCTATTTGTTGGGCTGAGAACCAGCGAGAAAAGAACTCTTGCTGGAAGTAATGCCACTAAATGGAAAGGGGTTTGGGGGTAATTGTGAAGCCACCTCGGTATTCTGCAAGTATTCTTAAGAAAGTCAGCTGGCCTTGCGTCACGGATTTCTTCACACTATTGGGGGTTTCTTTGTACTGTCAGGGATATGAATTAGAGGACTAGAGTGCACCGAGTGCTGGACCACTTACCTCTTGGGTGTTTGTGGAGTGAACCGTGAAAACACAGACATACTTGTGCGTGGAACTGTAAGACGCTCATTTCTTTGGGGTCCTTGGTGAGTACCGTGTCTTACTTCACCTCTTTGCCACATAGCCTGGACCTCTTGATTCCAGCCAGCGGGGTGGTTTCATGTCAGTGGCAGCTCATCCCCTGGGACGCAGGCACTGCTTAAGGTCGTTGTTGCTGCAGGAGCAGCAGATCTTCAGGATCCCAGGGAGTTCTCTCAGCACACTCCCTCATTTGGTATGTTTTGTAATCTGTGTGATGTCATCAGGACAGGAGTATGATGCGTCTGCACCCATCCTCACCAACTGCAAGGCAGGAACTTCATCAGCTTTCAGAAACTTCGGTTCCAAACTCTCCCTTTCCCCCCACCGCATTCCCGAGAAAGGGGTGAAACCTGATCAGCTCCGTTGGCCATACCTCGCTCTGCTGGTGGGTTTGTGGCACAATTTTAAACCCACCCCCCC
>NW_010399817.1:16638-24645 GCF_000710305.1 Buceros rhinoceros silvestris
TTGCGCAGCACTTTAAACCCCCCCCCCCCCCCCAAAAAAAAAATAAATCAATTAATTGAGAATAACCACAGGGTGTATAACTACAGCTCTTTGGTTGGTTGGTGATGGGGTTTATTGAACCTATAAAATACAGAAAACAGTTAGAGGCCGGCTTACTGCAGTGATACTGTTCAGTGTGATTTACAGTTTTATAACTGTAGGCAAATGTGAGATATTTTTCACTCTCTTCAGTTTACATTATTAGATAAGCCTGTAGCCTGTGCTTACCTACATCGGCACTGACTTCCTTCTCGGTGACAGCAAAGAGACATAACAATGAAGACATTTCCAGCCCATTATAGTTCAGCTGGTTTCAAGAGCAGGCAGTTTCTCTGCAGTTTGAATTTTACTCGTCACTTAATGCGCTGAGCATGTCTGTAGGAAATGCCTCCTAGGAGCTGCGGGAGGTGCCATGCAGCTATCCTTTGCATGCACAAGAAAGAAAGACACCTTAAATGTAGAGATTATTGACCAAAATGTCAGCTCACAAAAAACAGCGAGAAAACGCAGACCCTTGCAGGAGCAAGCACCTCCCTTGCAGCATCCTGGTCTCCCTCCTGTAGCTCTTGTTGCATTGCTGAGGTTGTCCCCATGGGAAAAGCCACGTGTCAGAGCTGGAGAAGGCAAGGGCAGGGCTGGCCCGTGCTTCGTGAGCTCCTTCGTGCCCCACGCTCTGACCACATGAGTGTGGTGAACTTCGGGGGCTGCTGGGGCACAGCCTGGAGCCAGGACAAGCCGGGGCTGCAGCGCCACGGTCCCCTCCCAAGGCAGCAGGAGAGTAGGAAGGAGGCACCCATTGTGCTCCAGGGTGGTGGCAGGAGAACTCCATGGGGCCCCACATGATCGAGGGAGGGGAGGCTGTTGAGCTGCCGTAGTACAGAAATAGCTTGTCGTTCTTGGAATGGAAAAATAGGAACGTGCCAGTGTGTTATCTAGATTAATGAAGATGAAACGTGCTGTATAAATACATCAGGAGCATGATCGTGCCGTTATCCCCTGGGCTACTCTGGCTCACAAGGAGAAAAGGTTGATTTGTATTTGTAGATGATTGTGCTTGCTCTGCCAGTATTCATTTTTGTTTTAGTACAACACCCAGGGAGTGTGTTACTTCTTTTGCTCAAAGATGAAGCATATTAGCAAAGATTTTTCTAAAGTATCATAGCTTGAATAGCTCTGGTTTAAGATAAATTTTTCATCTATCATTCCTTGTGAGGGTTAGTGATGCTATTTCAAACACTGATGATAAATTGGGGAGGTTATAAGCTCTATTATTCAGGGATCTGTGCAATATTTGGACATTGAACATGGTTTCCATAAACCAGAAGGCACTTGCGTGTGGCTGACTGGGCTGGGTGTGGGACAAGTGGAGATGAAGCAGCTACAAGGGTAGGGTTTGCGAAATGATGAGAGTTTAACTTAGCCTTGACTGGAGCCCACCCTGGGTGCGCAGGAGAACCCATGCAGAAACCCTCGGTGGGGTGATCGTCACTTGTGCTGACAGGTGTGGTGTCTCAGAGTGAATAGAGGTATTTTTGGTATCTAAAGTTAGTGATGATGTTCAGCGTGCATTGTGCGGTCAGTTGTCCTCATGTAAGGTGTGAAATGTGTGACTGTGCATTATCACTGATCAGAGGAGAACGTTTTTAGGGTCAGGGATGAGAAAAAAATGATAGAATCGTAGAATCACAGACTGGTTTGGGTTGAAGGGACCTTTCAAGCTCACCCAGTCCAACCCCTGCAGGGAGTGGGACATCTGCACCCAGAGCAGGGGGCTCAGTGACCTGGGATGGTGCCGGGGATGGGGCTTCTCCCACCTCTCTGGGCAACCTGGGCCAGGGACTCACCACCTCACTGCAAATAATTCCTTCCTCCTCTCTAGTCTGAATCTCTCTCTTTTAGTTTAACCCATCAGCCCTTGTCCTGTTGCAGCAAGCCCTGCTGAAGTGTCTGTCTCCATCTTTCTTATAGGTCCCTCTAAGTACTGGAAGGCAGTAGGGTCTCCGTTGGAGCCTTCTCCTCTCCTGGCTGAACACCCCTAACTCTCTCAGCCTTTCTTAGGGGAGGTGTTCCAGTCCCTTGATCATCTTTGTGGCCTCCCCTGGCTCCGCTCCAGCAGGTCCCCCCCCTCACTGCAAATAATTCCTTCCTCCTCTCTAGTCTGAATCTCTCTCTTTTAGTTTAACCCATCAGCCCTTGTCCTGTTGCAGCAAGCCCTGCTGAAGTGTCTGTCTCCATCTTTCTTATAGGTCCCTCTAAGTACTGGAAGGCAGTAGGGTCTCCGTTGGAGCCTTCTCCTCTCCTGGCTGAACACCCCTAACTCTCTCAGCCTTTCTTAGGGGAGGTGTTCCAGTCCCTTGATCATCTTTGTGGCCTCCCCTGGCTCCGCTCCAGCAGGTCCTTGAGAGGACCAGGGAAACGAGGTGGGGTAGCCAGAGACACCACAGCTTCCATCCCAGTCCTTACTCAGAGCTGCCTTCCTGCACAGCAAAAGAAATCACGTCTCCAAAATTATTAGATCTTTCTGGAAGAGTTTTGGGTTGTTCGGCCGCTTTGGGGTCCAGAGGCTGTCAAGGTGGTGATGTATGAGAAGGAGTGGTGGGGTGGCTGAGGCTGAGGTCCCCAGCACTGCCTGCGGCTCGTGTTTGGCAGCAAGGAAGGAATGCTGGCGGCCAGGAACAGCCCAATGAAGGGGAAAAATAGAGAATGTGGAAGTTAGTCATTAAACTTTTTCTGTTCTCTTTATGTGTTTTGCAGCAAGGAAGGAATGCTGGCGGCCAGGAACAGCCCAATGAAGGGGAAAAATAGAGAATGTGGAAGTTAGTCATTAAACTTTTTCTGTTCTCTTTATTCAGCCAGGAAAACGGGAGCTAGGCGAGGTGTGCAGGGGGAGATAATATCTTGTATTAAACCAACTCGTGCAGTTAGAAAACCACACGTGCTTTTGGAACCATATGCTTTTCTTCAGATCTCCACAAGTGCACATTGCATTTAATTTTCAAAAGTTTTAACAGATACTTGGAAGAACCAAATTTAAAAGCAACTCGCAAAAAAAACCCTCATGTGGTTTAAGGTGATTTGGACGTTTTAAGAAAGGTTTCATACCCCTGAATTACAAAAGACACTTCTGGCTTGAAGTTTGCTGGTAGAACCTCACCACCTGTACACATGAAGTCAGAATTTCTACGTGCAGGCTCAAAAGCGTGTTCTTACGTGGGTTGTCATCGTATGGACATGCTCTTGCTGCGTTCTGAAGTACCCACAACGCCCTTGTGTAATCTTAAGATGCTCTCAGGCTACAGCAGTTACTTGTGAGTGGCCAGGGAGGCTCTGCAAAGTCAGAAGGCTTGAAAAGGGTGAGTTTAAATACGGAGTTCTCTGCCCTGACCATCACTTTTTTTCTGTTAGTCTCAAAAAAAAAAAAAAAGCCATGATTAAATTATAATCTTCTGCGATCTGGGAGTTTGTTCCTAGTCAGTGTATTGTTATTAATCACTGTGCTTTCTGGGTGAGAGGAGATAAGATGCTGTTATTAATAACATTTCCAGTGAGAGGTTTTGTACGTTCACCCTGACCCCGTGCAGTCTGCAGCTCACAACCCAGTTCTGCGCTGAGTGTTTCCTTTTTTCATTTTGGAGTGCTTTTTTTGTTTTGTTTTTCGGTAGCCTTCTACCTCGTCCAATACACCAATTTAAAATTCCCTCAATCCAGCTTAGTCTCAGCTGTATTAATGCGTGGCTCGAGGGCACAGAGGGCTAAAAAGGGCTGCATTGTGTGGCATCTCTAAAATGTTTTTTCAGAGAAGATGGATAAAGAGATTGAGGGCTCTTGCAGGAGGGGTGAGTTACGGGTCGGGTTTTTTCCCAGCTGAGTGCTGGTGCTCAGAGAGATGCAGGGTGGGAGATGCTGCTGGGCATCGCGCCGTCCCGTTCCTGTGGGACTCTGCAGGAGACCATGCTCTTCTGGGAAGGTGGCTGCAAACACAGGGTGGGATCATCCTCATTTTACTGATGTATCTGGGGAGAAGCTTTACCACACCAATAAAAACAATAAGATATATTAGTTAAGGGACATGGGTCAGAGCAGGAACGAGTTTCTTTTCAATGCTTTTCCGAGGACGTTACGTGAAGAGCTCTGTCTTCTTAATGCAGTCATGACCTCTAAACTCTCCCAAGACAGAACCAGTCTTTTCCAGTATGGAGTAAAAAACCCAGAAAACCCAGGGGTGATGTTCAGAAGGTATAACCCAAGGGAAGGCTAGAGCCAGCTGGTGGCTCCCCCAGCACAGCCTTTGCCTGCAGGACCATGCCCAGGCAGCTGCTGGACTGGGATGTCCAGGGGACGATGCTCCTGGATGAGCTGCTTCTCCTCTGTAACCGAGGAGACTCACGAGGCGAGCAGCCTCCCTCCGTGAACTGTTCCTCTGAGGGGTAAGATCAGCTCTCCTGGGCTGTGTGGTGCAATCACCATCTTTATCTTGCGTGACAGCGCACCTTCTCGCCTGGCAAGGAATTGATACTGCACCTCAAGGGGTTATCAGCCCAATCCCAGAGCGCGTTTCTGTGCAGGACAGCACGCACCAAAACATGCGCTAAGCTGGAATACTTGCTTGAGGGTCGTCCTCCACCACGGGGGTTTCCTGGTGGCCTCAGAGACTTCCTCGGGTGAGAACAGAAGGGCCAGGAGCTGAGGAGCTTGGGGATGGGTGCCTTGTCTCTGGGGAGCGTGCCAGGGGACCCCCCGCCCAGGCTGGGACCACGCTCAGGGCCGCGGAAGTGCAGAGGGGCAGGTTTTGTTTGCTAACCCTGGGCGAGCAGGTGGGATTTGGTGGTTGCTGCCTAGTCCCAGGTTTTGTGTGCTGTGTTTTATGGTTCTGGGCTGCTTTAAATGTCAACAGGAATTCAACGTGTGCCGTTTTTTCCCCCAGTGTTACCGTGATAAAATCCTGGGATATACTTGTAAAGCATTGGTTGTAAAAGTAAATCAACACTAATAGCAAGTAGGTTGTAGCTGAGTGCTTTCAAATGTTTGTTCTGAGGGTTTTTTTCTCACTTACATCCTGTGCTACAGGGAAGTGAAGGTGTTTATCTTAGGGAAACGAGTGGGATTTGCAGATGTTCACACCTCCCAGGACCTTCCAGGGTTATTCCCTCCGTTTTGACATCCTTTCTGCAGTGAGGAGAACTCTCAAATTCCTCACAGAGCAATAGGAGAGCAAAGAGGGTTCCGGGCGCTGACTGGGCTGGGGATGGAAGCGGAAAAAGAACTAAACAAGAAGCTAGGACGACAAAAGCAGGAGCCGCGTACAGGCTGTGAACATGCTGCAGAAGAGCTGGAGATGTGGTGGTGGCTGGGCTTTCTCTCCACGCCGAGGTTTGCTTGCCCTGATCCTCACCGTGGAAGAGGGGTCGGGATCTGAGAGCGGGGAGCAGTAACAGGAACAGAGAAAGTTATCAAAGGTCCAGCAGCCTCGGCAGAAACGCTTCGCGTTCATAGGTCGAACAGTGGCTGTTTCAGCCTCCAGAAGGGATGACCTTGCAACAGGGTCACTGAACAGACGGTTCCAGCTGGGCTTGTGCGCTTGGCAAGCGCCCAGGAGCTATTTTAATAGGTCTTACAAGGGACAAGGCCTTGGCAAGACCTGCGGGTTCTGGAGTGAGCTCACCATCTTTTCTCCTTTAGTAGCTAGCAGGCGTCACTCAAGCTGTGGAAGAGCCCGCGGGAGCAGTCGTGGTGTGGCTCACCGGGCTCAGGGACAGCCCAGGAACAGCCCTCATGCCTCTCTGCTGGTGTGCATCCCTGCAAATGGTGTCACTCCCTCCCCTGGCTTGAAGGTTTTGTGCCTTTTATCACCTTGAATGAAGACGCTGGAGATGTCCAGGTGGCTTTAAAGGACTGAATCCATGAGGAACCGAGGCAGCTGCCAGCCCTTTTTTGGCACTCTGCACTTGCCCAGAGGTTGCTTCTGGGAGGCTTATAAAGCCAGCCTGGGCTCTCACTGAAGGATCCCGCATTGCCCTTGTGGAAAAAGCGTTAGGTAAAGCCTGGGCTGGATCCTCGGTGGGTTATTCTCCCTTCTTTCTGTACATGACTGACTTGAGATAGCAACAGCTGCAGGTGGATGTGGAGATGAGGCTGCTCAGGTTCCCACCCCGGTCCTGTCTCACCAGCTTGCGCATCTGTGCAGTAGGAGCATCACTGTACAGGGAACACTGTGAGCCAACAGTGAACAGCACCCGCTGTTCCCCCCTAGCACAGAAACCCCTCCCACACCATCTCAGCCCTCCTCTGGGGGCTGAGAAAACCTCCAGCAGATCTCGGAGACGGCCACAGCAAAGCAGAGCAGCGTGTCGAAAGCCCTGGGTGTGTCTGGCTTACAAGACAGGTAGTGCTTTCTGTCCAGCGCAACAGGAAGGACTAACGCCAGTGGTTGACCCCAGTGTAACTGAATTCCTGCGTGTGTCTCAAACGTGGCACTGTCGCCGTTTTCCCCTCAGCATCACTCGGCATCGGTGTGCGAACGCAGGTTTCAGAGGTGCCGGGGGCACGTGGACAGCCAGTGTGCTTGAACCCCTCTCACTTCCCCCAGGCTGAACCCAGGAGATTGCTTTGATGAGGGACCTTCTTGGTTTTTTGATTCGCGGGAGATTTCCAATCTGACCCACAGGGCTGTTGGTTGTCCGGCTGTGTCATAAAACCAAGGCTGCAGCCCTCATGGCCGGTGCGTTGTTGGCAGCCCCGCTGCTGGTCTCACGGTGGTCTGGGGCAGCGGCATTTCAGGCTGTCCCCACGCCAGGGCTGTCGCGGACTGTCGGCAGTCTCAGCTTCAGCCTGGATTTTTACATCTCATCCTCCAGAATGTCTCTACAGCCTCTGACTCCCTGGGGGGGATTTGAAGTCCGAGCAGCCTCCTGCCCAGATGGTTAATATCAGCGGCTCTCCCCGGCGTCCTTGTGTAAGGCATCAGCATCGTTCTCCTTGGGTTTATTTATTTTAAATAAAAAGCTGTCCGTTTCCTGGAGCAGCTCATTTGTTTTTTACTGCTGTACTTTGTTTCCATTTGGGCAGAAGGGAAAAGATAAATGGATAAAGAGGCGAGGGAGGGACGCGAAGGAGAGCTGGCGCGGGATGTCATCCCTCCTGCATGATGCCGTATGGCTGGAATGTGTGTCTGGGAGGCGAACGTCACACATATGAAACGTAAAGAATATATACTGCAGCTGAAGTGGCAGCTCCGCAGAGAAAGTATTTGCTCAGGATTCTGGATAATGTCAAGACGGGCGTCCACGAAGGGCTGCAGACACAGCTTGTTTGCAGCGCTGGGCTTGGTGACGGAGCATGTTCAAGGAGAATTGGTCGGGTTTTTTGCTACCTTCTCCATGTTGTTTTTGATCGGAGCTGCAAAGCTCACCCCTGGGTGGTGGGACGGTTTGAGAGTCCGTATTGTGTCTAAATCCCTAACCCCTAACTGGGATTTTCCCCTTTATTCCCATCCTTCTCTTAAAAAAAAAAAAAAGAAAGAAAATGAATTCATCAAACTGAGCTCCTCTGAGCAAGCATTTTTTTCTCCCGGGTGCTTCCTTTAGCTCTCTTGGTTCTTCCCTCACCACCTGCTCTGCCATCATTCTCACGTGCCCGGCAGCTCCCACTGCCTCCCTGGCCTTGCCATCCCATCCATCCGCCCCCTGCTCCACGCTCCCGCTTCTCAGAGCCCCTGGCCGGCTCCGGGGGCCAGCGCATCCCTCAGCACCCCCCATCTCCCATCGTCTTGAGTTGCCATTAGGAGCTTCACCCTTAGACCTTGCTTAGCTCCTCTTGAAGTCGTTCCCATTAAGCCACCAGTGAGCTGGGGTGGAAAGTCACAAGTTGGTGGTTGTAGACACAGATTTACCGATGTGGCAGCCTGGAAACAGCCAAAACAACGATGATTTGGTAGGGCGGGGATGGAGCAGAGGCCAACTACCGCCGTTT
>NW_010399817.1:24710-25815 GCF_000710305.1 Buceros rhinoceros silvestris
AACACCGATGATTTGGTAGGGCGGGTATGCAGCAGAGGCCACATACCGCTGTTCTATTAATTTTTTATTATCTTACACCAGCTTCTATTGTTGCTGCTGTGTCTAAAGTGCTCCTGGATGACATTTAGTTCAGTCCACAGATCATTTCTTAGTGGGCTCTGGTGTTTTGCAAAGCTTGTGCTTGGTTTTCCTGCCCAAAACCTGCATTCTCGTGGCACTGGCGGTGGGTTACCCGTGTGTTGGTGCTTTAACGGGGAGGGGCGTGAAGAGGTGTGTCTGTTCCTGGCGTGGGTACCCACAGGAATTCCAGTAAGAGAGGAAGATGCCCCTGTTTTTACTGAGTGTTTCTTTGTGGTTGCTCTCTGCTCCCGTGGTTCAGCTGGGGACTGTAATCGTGGTGTTTGTAGTGGTTAGTAAGGATACCGTTCTATGTGGGAATTTCCTATGAATTTTTAAAAATACATTCTTCAAGGAAGCCCTGAAAAATTATCTGGGAAGGGAGCTGGCCAACAGCCAGATCCGACAGGAGGCAATGTGCTGGGGAGGCCGGCAGTTTGCACAGGCTTTTCCCCATGGCAGGTACGAGTTGTCTCCTTTCTGGCTGGGAGCCTGCCCCTCGTGGGGGAGGATGCGCCTTGCTGCCTCTTCGATCAGTTTTCTGGAGCTTGGGAGTTTCTCCGAATCGTGATTGCCCTTGTCGGAGGGGACCGCCATGGTCCTGTGGCTTTTCCCAGCAGGCTAGAAGTCACCTCTGCTTTGCCATCATCCTCCTTTCCTGCATTTATTAACAGGTAAAGTCAAGTGAAAAAGCATCACCTGTGAGCGAGCTGCGGTGGAGGAGCGTGGTCCTCTCGGTCCTGCAGCGTCTCCAGTTCTTTCCAAAAACATCCCCATCCTCACCCAAACCTTCCTTCAACATTTGTGCAGTGGCACCTTCACAACTTGCTTACGCTTTTCTACTTGCACGTGATACTGCTGCAGCTTGAAACCACCCGCCGTGTTCTACCTCTGCAGGCTGCCCAGGATGGTGTCCAGGTGGGTTTGGGATCTCTCCAGAGCAGGAGACTCCACAGCCTCTCTGGGCAGCCTGGCACAGGGCTCTGCC
>NW_010399817.1:25882-27987 GCF_000710305.1 Buceros rhinoceros silvestris
GTGCGTCCGGTGTTCCAGTTTGTGCCCACTGTCCCTTGTCCTGTCACTGGGCACCACTGGGAAGAGCCTGGCCCATCCTCCTGACCCCCCTGTATCTATTGATCCCATTGATGAGGTCCCCTCTCACGCTGCTCTGCTGCGGCCGAACAGCCCCAGGGCTCTCAGCCTTTCCTCGGCACAGAGATGCTCCAGCCCCATCATCATCCTCGAAGCCTCTGCTGGACTATCACCAGTAGTGTCCTGGCTGTCTTGAACTGGGGATCCCAGAACTGGACACAGGACTCCAGATGTGGCCTCACTAGGGCAGAGTAGAGGGGAGGTGAACCTCCCTCAACTGCTGGCCACGCTCTTCTCAATGCACCCCAGTTTGTTTGCCCAAAGGCCACCTGGAGCCCTCCCATAGCTGCTGTCTAGCCAGGGGGTGAGTAAGAGGCAGCACTAACAGCATTAAAGGGGGGTGAGAACAGATTTTTTTTTCTTATTTCTTGAATGGGGATTGTTTGTAGCTGTTGCTGCTGCTGGCAATGATGATGTCGACTGGAAAGAGAAAACCCAACTGCTGCAAGCCGTGCCCTGCTGGGTGCTCTGGAGACAGGGCATTGCACAGGTCCGACCTGTCCTCCGTTGCCGTGACCCCAGCAGCTCTTCTTCCCGCTCCGCAGGAGTGTGGGATTGGGCTGATCGAGGTATGGGGCTGCTTTTACCTATTTGGGACAAACTGGGCAGGAGATGAGCGTCTGCAAGAAGCCGTGAATCCTGCCAGCAAGTGAGTGTCCTTTCTGAGGCTGAGAACTAGTTGATTTCCACAGCAAGACAGAATTTGGCCTTGGTTTCTGGGTGCTTGATGGGATCAGCGCAGCCTTGCTCTCCCCCGGTGCTTTGTGTTTGTGTCCGCAGGGCTGCTAAAGGCTGTCAGCCTGTTTCTGGAGCCTCGTTCAGTACGCTCCACGTGGAAAGGCAGGTTTCATTTTTAAGTTAAAAAAAAAAAAAAAAACCAACAAAAAAAAACCCAAACAAACCTAAAATGCAGCGTGGCACAGATTAAATCCATTGGAGAGCGGTCCAAAAAATGCCGCCGTATGTGCGAGTCAATGGGAGGGAGGGGAGTGGAAGGGGGAAAAAGCAGCTGTGACATACACAAACCCTTTAGTGTGCATAGCATAAGATTTTTTGGCTGGCACTCACATGATTTTATTCAAGGGCTGGGAAAGAACTATGATTAGTTAAAAGCTTCGGCAAAGTCTGGAGGGAGTGCTCGGAGGAGTTGGGAGCCGCGCAGAGGTGACCGTAACTCCTCTCGCAATTTCAGACTATTCTTCCGTGGCTCCGGACAAAAGCCTTTTCTTTTCCCTCCGTGTTCAAAGAGACATTTGTGTTGCGATGGTGCAGCTGTGGGCCGCGGGACCGCGCGTTTGAGGATACCCCCGCGTAGACGAGAGGAGAGGCAACGCACTGAGAAGTGGTAGTATTTTATCGTGTGTGGGTCCCCCCCCCTCCTCCTCCCTCCCTCCTCCTCCACTGCCATGTGTGGTTTTTAATAAGAAGAAGAATGTGGAGGCAACATTTTCCAGGCAAGGGGAAATTTCCTGTTTCTTTTCTGTTTGTTTAATAAAGTGTGTAGTTAACTGTAAAACTGTAGCTACTTTGTTGTGAAGGGGTAATTCGGGCGAGTGTCAGGATTGCTGCTTGATGCACTTTCATATACTGCGAGTGAAGATATTTAGAGCCTTTTTTCTTTCTTTTTTATTTTTTTTTAATGCTGGGTGGCGTAGGCAACTGAGATTAATAAGAATTAGGCAAATGGCTCCTGCTTTTGTTTCTGCGAGATAGTACCAGCCGTCTTGCGGTCACACAAAGGCTGCCATTGAGCAGGGAGCACTCCCTAATTCTCTTGGCAGGGGTGCCTTTGGGATCGGGTACAAGTGGGTGGCAAAGGGGAGGAGCGGCAGGAGAGGACAAGCAGGCTTTGTGTATTAAAAATGAAACAAAAGCACTTTATACGCGGGGCTGCGTGCAACAAGCGCCGCTGCCTGTGAGCCGGGGTGGAGTTTGAGTTGGCGGTGTGGCTGCAAAACCTTGCTTTGCTTTTTTTTCCTTTTCCATAA
>NW_010399818.1:0-267 GCF_000710305.1 Buceros rhinoceros silvestris
CGGAGCAGGGCTCGGGCACACAACGCACTGACCGGCCCTGTTCTACACGCAACCTGCTTACCCCCCTTTTCTGCCCAGCCTCTCCCCGTTCCTCCCTCCTCCTCCGCTTGAGAGTCCCACCAAGCCCCTGCAACGTCCCGGACCCGCGGGGTTACACCCCAACCAGCTGCCAAGTCCTGGGTGCCCGTAGCTTCTTGAAAGCCCATTAGTGGGACTGGGGAGGGGTTTCCCCTTTCCTTTCCCTATCCCCCCGCTGACGAACCTTAG
>NW_010399818.1:467-829 GCF_000710305.1 Buceros rhinoceros silvestris
CCCGCTGGGGCTGTCCTCACCACCCCCCCTACCCCGTGACCACGAGGGCTGGCTCGCTGGGCTGTCGCTTAGGGCTCCTCTGTCCAGGTGCCTTTAGGGGAGCAGACCCCTCCATCCCCGTACCCTCCCGTGGGCTCCTGGACATCGCCAGCCCCACGCGCCAGGAGCCACCGTGGTTGTTCAGGGCACCCCTGTGCACTGGTGCTACCCAACACCCCCCCGAGCTGAAACCAGCCATGAAGCGTCATCCCCCCAGAGACCTGGACACAGCGGGCGGTGCCCACGTGTCCTCACCAGGGCTGCTTGCTGAGGCGCGATGCCAGCTGCCATCGGCGAGGGCCCCGGGGCACACCCGGGGGCCC
>NW_010399818.1:1002-1967 GCF_000710305.1 Buceros rhinoceros silvestris
GCGGCCTCCACGTCCTGGGGCTGGCAGCCTCCAGGCCCACCTTCAGCTCAGGCAGGAGGAACATCTTCCCTGCCCCGCAGAAGCTGCTCCTGAGGCAGATGGTGGCAGTGGCAGAGAAGGCTCCAAAGGTGCAAGCGGGCTGGGGAAAGGCTCCGGTGAAGCTTGTCCCCCCAGGAAGCTCTGGGCTCTGTTCCTCCTCACGGGCCTCTTGGCACGGCCGCACCCATCACTGACACACACCCCGTGACTTCAGGCTCATTTCACACTTCTGACAGTGGTGCTGGGGTAGGATCACCGAATGGTTGAGGTTGGCAAGAAGGCTCCAAAGGTGCAAGCGGGCTGGGGAAAGGCTCCGGTGAAGCTTGTCCCCCCAGGAAGCTCTGGGCTCTGTTCCTCCTCACGGGCCTCTTGGCACGGCCGCACCCATCACTGACACACACCCCGTGACTTCAGGCTCATTTCACACTTCTGACAGTGGTGCTGGGGTAGGATCACCGAATGGTTGAGGTTGGCAGGGACCTCTGGAGGTCATTTTGTCCAATACCCCTGCTCAAGCAGTGTCATCTACAGCTAGTTGCCGGAGACTCCACCACCTCCCTCGGCGTCCTGCACTGGTGCTCGGTCACCCCGACAGTGGAAAAGGGTTTCCCGATGTTCAGAGGGACCCTCCTGTGTGTCAGTTTGTGCCATGGCCTCTGGTCCCTGGCATCACTGAGAGGAACCCGGCTCCATCCTCTCCGCACCCTCTCTCCAGAGGAGAAGGATCCTTGACCTGCTGGCACTGCCCTCCCTGAGGCAGCCCAGGACACCACTGTCAGACTTCGCTGCGAGGGCACAGTGCTGGCTCGTGCTCAGCCTGTGTGCCCACCAGGACCCCCGGAGCCTTTTCTGCCAAGCCGCTTCCCCAGGGCTGACCCTCCTTCTCCTTGACCTTCACAAAGTTCATGGCAGGCCGCGTGTCCCGC
>NW_010399818.1:2106-2375 GCF_000710305.1 Buceros rhinoceros silvestris
CCTTGTCGCCGGCCTGTCGAGTTCCCTCGGGCTGGCGCCCCCAACCGTCGGCTGTATCAGCCACTCCGTTTGGCATCATCTGCAAATGGACCCTGACCCATCACCTGGGTTAGCAATGAGGACTACTGGGGCCGGACTGACCCCGGACCGAGCCCTGGGGGACACCACCAGATGCTGTCCCACTGCTCAGCCACCCTCTACGCTGTTCTGCCCACCCCCCGTCTGCTCAGCAGCTCGTGGAGGCAGACAACAGCACTGCTGTGGCCGCA
>NW_010399818.1:2569-3393 GCF_000710305.1 Buceros rhinoceros silvestris
CTGCCCAGGCGACGGCCTGAGGCTGCAGTTTCACCAGCAGGCACAAGGAGAGGTGGGATCCTCTCGGCACAACCTCTGCCAGCTTCCTCCCGCCCCGGCCCCACCGTCCCTCAGGGCACAGCGCAGTCACCATCCCTGCTGCGCCCGGGCAGACGGCAGCGGAGAAACCGTCTCCCCGAGCTGGAGGAGCGGCGCCTGCCCTGCAGAAACACAGCTGGCTGCTTCTGGAAAACTGCACACGCTGCCCTGGTACACTCACCGTTTATAAATTTATTCTTAGTCCAGAGAGGCTCAGATTAACATGTTGGAGAAAAGCAAATGCTCTGTCTCAGAACATAAGTATGAATTTTCGCTTCATCATAAGCAAAAGATACTTCCCAAGTATAAAGTGCACCTTTAATAACAGATTCGAAACAAACCCAAGTAACAGTAACAGAATTACGATATTCTGAACAACTCTTGATTTTACGCGGTTAAGGGAGACAAACGCCTTCACTCTGCGATGCTGATTCTTGGAGCACAGTAAGTTCTTTAAAAGCTGTTCAGGGGTCACAGCACCTTCTGCCTGGCACAGCTGCAGACGCCAAACACCGTGAAGGGAGGAGCAGCAGCGGCTGCACCGCGTCGCCTCAGACACACGAGCGCAGGCACAGAGAGCAGCAGAGCACGGAACGGCTTCTGGCCGTTCAGCAACGAGGTGAATCCTCGTCCTCTGCCTATGGCCCTCAGCTCCCGAGGCCCGGGGCAGCGGGAGCGCCGTCAGACGTGAGGGGTTCCAGGCACCGAGCCAGCCACCCGCCCGGCTTCCGAACCCAGCGCTGAAC
>NW_010399819.1:0-24629 GCF_000710305.1 Buceros rhinoceros silvestris
AGGTATATATATTTATGGTATATATATATTTATACTTAAATATATATTTATGACTTTTGCATAGCACAGTTCGTAAAGCTCAGCTCCCTTGTCTTTAGTGTGATCTAATATCCTTTCTTTTATGTCTGAGTCTCCCCATTAAGAATCTAATTCTTTTTTTTTCTTTTTTTAATCAGACAAAATCCCCTACTAGTCTTTCACCTTGGTGACATTTTTATTTTTTCCTTATCTCTTCTTTTGAGTCTATTGTCTGATTGTACCTCTTACACAAGCCTTCACTCAAGGTTAGTGAAATTAAACATTAGCTGGCTTAATAGGTATCTAGTAACAGTAGTTTATCTAGCAAGATATGCTTCCAGATTTTGGATGTCTCTGATTTCTTCTTTTCCACATTCATTATTTTCAGACATTGTTATTTGAGGAGTTAGTGACCCATCTCCTTTAATGTTGCTTACAAGCAGTTTCCCTATAAGACCCTGTGATAATTTCTTGTCTGGCAGGTTGCAGCTAAGTTAGTTTTAATACCTCACTTTCTGGAACAAAAGGCTATACTTGTTTCAGAATGTTTCATGCTCTTTAATTTCTAATAGCTTATACATACTGGAGATCCCATGTTCATCTCATGTGCTGCAAGATTACATTTTAAAATGTACCCTAATGGATCAAAACAGCAGGGCAAATTGGGGACAGTACTGTAGGCTTCACTGTTATCAAGCCAGGGGAGAAGAAATTACATTTGCTGTCTTTATGAAGATAGCAAAAGTTGCCAGGAGATTTGGAGCTGAAGCATTATAAATGGAGGAATGGATGTGACCTGGTCAGAGGCCTCATGGATTCATACAGTAAAGCTATACAGATACCTGTGTTGTTCTACTAGCCCGTGTGGTGTACACAATGGAAGATCAGACTGAGGTTACTTCCCTCTCACATGGCAGTCTGAAGGGTAAGATGTGGGAGTTTCACAGGACAGAGCCCTCTGGGCTAGTTATTACAAAGCAAATTTACATTCCAGGCAAATCTAGAAACTTGTGATTTTTCCACAGAGAGCAGGATCTCAAAGAGCCAGTGGCTGGACTTGTGCCTCATGCTTTGTCTGAAACCCTCCTTTTGCAGGATTAACTCAACCAGAGATTCACTAAGTTGAAAAGCCTGATTAGGAGCTCCTGCTATGATCCAGGGCTTCCTGATCCTGGCCGTCAAAGAAAAGACATAGGCATGACACCCAAGTGCCCAGATAAACACAACCTTCTTCAAAACAGCGATCTTCTGCTACAATTAGATTGAGTTTGTTTATATCCTGTTTAAGTAGGCTCAGTCCGGAGCTAGTGCCTGAGACAAAGTCTCCTTGTCTGAAACAGTCTTTTCACTTGCACACAGTCAATAAGAGCTGCAGACATCATTAGAACATTAGACATCTCTGATGAGATGTGACTGGTTACATTGTGTGAGGCAGACAGTCATGACTGCCTTTTTCAGAAAGACTTTTCACGTCTCTGAGTGACCTACCCATGGTGCCAGCAGCTCACTGCCAGCCTTCTGCAGCACAGCAATAGAATAAAAAAATCTCTCTTCCATCCTCCAGCTCCTGTGGCTCGTAGCCCAACAAAAGGGTGGCTGGGGACTACTAGAACTGTCATGTCATGGGACATTGGCCTCTGCTACTGACTAATGATCTTTCTCATACATAAGATGGTGTTCTGCTTTGACATACTCTGTAATTATTCTCTGTAAACCTGTCCTATCTGTTGCTGCAGATGGATGTATTAAAAGCTTAGCAGAACTTTTTGAATACTTCTTCACCTTTGGTTATTGCCTAGGTCCTGGTAGCTAGTCCAGGTGCTACTAAAAGCTTGTTTGGACGCAGTGGGCTGGGAGCGTTCTGTACTATATCCTGTGGGATTCACCTACTGAAGCTGACATTTTTTTTTCCCCCACTGACACAGCTGGAACAGTCTCAGGTGATGGTAGCTTCTCATCCAAATGGTTTCCCGTGGTTTAGTTAATGCAAAACCAGAATTCACCAACTAAACTATTCCCCCATTTTAGGTAACCTTTTCAAATATTATTTAACAGGCTGTTGTCAATTAATTCTAATTTGGTACTTTTTTCAGTTTTTTTTTCTGCTCATCTAGGTCTAATTTTCACAATCCATCTCCCTTCTCTTCAGTTGCTCTGTAATGTACCTTATCAGCTATAACCTTCTTCAATATCTCACCAATTTTGGGGCCTTCTCCAGATATTGTTCCTTTTTCTACTCTGTCCTCATTAGAATCCCTTTACAAACCTTTTCTCCTTCCAACTAAGACCTCAGACCTGAATCACTAACCTTTTTACAGTGACATCTGCCATATTTTTCTGTTTGATGCATATTGTTTCTTAAAACTGAACTGTTTCTGCACCATGTAAACCCTTTTAGAAAGCACCTAACCTTCATGCTACCCCACGACATGATACATCCAACTGAAGCTTCAAAGAGCAGGGGAGAGAAAACTGGGCAAAGATAAACTGGGGCCTTTGTTAAACAGTGTTTCTGCATCCATCTCGTGGCAGGCAAAGCCCCTGATAATCCACAATACTATAGCTTTCATGTGCTAGGGCACAGCGCCAGTGTTGCAACTGCTGCAGAAGGTAAGAACAAAGAGGGAAGATAAGGAGTTCTGCTGTAGGGGGGAAGGGAGAAGCAGGGGGAAAAAATCTTTTTCATTTCTGGAATGGTTGTGACACAATCATAATAATTTGGAAATAATTATATTTGTTATCAGTCAACATAATTTCCTGCAGTTCTACATACAACGTCATTTTCCTTTTCCAGCAGTCAGGCTGAACAAACGGTTCTGTTCTTATTATTTTAGTACGAAGCAGGGAAATGTTGGTTGAACTAATAGTATAAACACAAGGATATCACTTAGAAATGCTTGAAGATTGGCATTTAGCCTATTGCTTCCCAACGTGATGTAACCATATTTGTTCTTTATCACTTTTTTCCTCATGTTTTGCTGTAAAATGCCATGGTGCTGCAGTATTGTAAGGACAGACACTGCAATATGGTTAAAGACTAACTCAGTTTAAGTTATTATCCAGAGCCCATTACTGCAGTTTTGGAGTGCATGAGAGAGACTATTTAGTAAATGAAAGAAAAATAATACAAAACCAGTATCACACTGTTTATTCAAATGCTGTAGGCTAGAGCTCTGCATATGACACATTTAAAATGAGTGATGGATTTTAACTTACAGTTTAGGAGAGAGGATGCAGACCCCCCCTGCTGGGGTATGCCTTCCACCAGACATATCCCTGGCTCCCCAGAGGGACTGTTATATCCTTGGAAGGGCAGGACATGTTGCCTTCAGTTTTCCTTAGAGACCCTGTCAGAGAAGGAGGGCAGCTTTATTTGGGCCATTCAATTCCCAGGAGTTTTGCCATAGAACATGGAGCCTATTCTCTGCCTTCAGCAGACACTCTTCAAATGCGACTTTTGAGGTGCTGCCAGTTCTCTCTGGCAGTATTCTCTATTGCTAGGTGTCTTGCACTTATGCTTGTGAAGGATCACACGAACCAAGAGGAAAATTCTCAACATTTATTCTCTTGCTTAAGTCTCTAGCAGTATACTGAGATAAAAGGGAGTCCTGCTGGGCAGGAGTACATAGCTCATTAATATAACTGGATTAGAATTTGGTCCTTTATGCTTGCTACAGTTGCTTTACAATCTGCTTGCATTGTTGCTCAGGTATTTCTCACTGTCATATACAGTTATTAGTATGTAAATATGAGAGAAACAAAGACCAAACCTAAAGGATCTCCAGTGAGTTTACTGGAAACAGAGCACAGGAAAATAAGGACTGAAAAATACATGTAAATAAGAACAGATTTATTTATAACAGCCAGAAAGAGAGGGGAACCATCTCTAGCTCTTTTGCTATTTACTTATATGCATCTACAATTTGGTTTTCCGTATGCAGTGGAGAGAAGCATGCAGCCTTTTTCTGAGACATTATGAAAGATAACAGTGTAGGAGGTTACAAGAAGAGTGATACAAGGATCTTTGTTGGATATAGACTCATACAACATTTTTATTAGAGATATGGGAGCAGAAATTGCTGATTGAAATAATACGTTTTATTAAATTAGGAGACACAATGAATACCAGTGCAGATGATTGTATAATGGAATCTTGAGAGGCTAAAAAGTGGTGAAATAAGGTTCAACTCGGAAAAGTCATATGGGATAAGTGTTTTGAAAAGTCTACTTCAAGGTAAAATCCATCCCATAGTTTTAATGGGTTTTGGGGTTTCAATGTCTTTAAGGTATGATCTTTAAATTTATGGCATTTTAGAACCTGGCATCTATATGAAACCATTCAGCTGCACTGTTGATTCCTGAGTCTGCAGTCTTTAAAAATTCTGCTATGAAAACTTGGAGTAGCGTGTAAGAGAAGTTTCTGTGCCAGCCAGCTTCTTTCCCTTTAGTCTCATTTCAAAGTCACAGTAATGAGAACAAAGGAGGTTTCTCAAGCAAGAACTGAAAACAAGCTAATGAGAGTTTTCTATTAGCAAAATTGGCCACTTTTTTGCAAGGATGTAGCTACTTCCATGAAATAGATCCAATAGTATCCACCGCTAGATACTATTTCTTTAATAATTGTCGTTACACAAACATAGGTACATAAATAGAAAATGCCAGAAACATTTGAAAATGTCTAGCTATGCACAGTTATGGATAAATTCTAAAAGTTTATGTTTGACAGGAGGAACTGTAGCACTTCCTACAATTTATGCACTAATTACAGGCTTTTAATATTTTATTGAGCAATGGACTTTCCACTTAGAGGCTGATTTATAGATAGGCTCACCACCCCGTAGCTCCAATTGAACACAGTAGGACGTGGAGATCTCCACAAATCAAGAGATCTTCCTCCTCTGATTTGTAAATTGGTGAGCACAAAGTAAGCACCAATGTCATCAAACTCAGGCAGAAGATGAGGAGGCACTTTTATGCAGTGTGTAACAAACTAGTGGTGGAATCAGTGTTATGGAAATTACGGAAGTGAGCTCTTTGGGAGGATTAAAAAGGGATTAAGTGTCCATATGAGTAGGAATGACATTTTAAGTTTTGTAGCCTTACTACCAAAGAGTTACAAGGATAGTGAAGCCTTATACTTCAGAGCTTAAGTTGTTGAATTGTGGGGGTCAGTATAGATTATTGTCTCTATTACAATACTGTCAACAGTTGAACTAGGTCATCACTGTTTTTAACATCCCTGCATTTACAAGAAGCAGATCACCGAAGAGCATGAAGCAGTGCTCTCCCCTATTGTGACAAGCCATGTTTCCGTGAATGCAGATTTGTTCTTTCTGTGATGCTCTTGGAATTAATATGTCTTTACAGAGAGGACAGAGTGGAGTGGTCATATGCAGAGGAAGAAGTTATGATGAACTTGAATTTGCTCCTAATCTGTTAGCTTGCTCAGTACTGCTCTGAATAGTTAAGTTTTACATAGCCTGATAAACATCAACAATATGCCCCCGTAGTCACCTCTTTCTTTGCAACACTTTTCTCAAGGTTTGTTTATCTACCCTCCATGATTGGTCATTATTTCCAGCTTGTACCATTACTGCCCTGCACTTGGCTGGTCACCATAGCTGTCCCTGGCACTCATTGAGGCTTTTCTCCTGCACATGGAGGTGGGCATATATGTACTAACCTGTTTTTCTGTGCACTCAGGTTGGATAGTAAGGCCTTTCCTCTTCTCAGCTTAACAACCCAATGCATTTGCCTTTCTGATACGTTTTGAGGAAGATCTTAAGGAGAATGCTGAGGTGGCAAGTGAAGGGCAGCTGTTCTTATCAAGCTAAATGGCAGTTCCTCAAGGTGCTGAAGGGACCTTCAGGCTTCAGGAAAAGTGCTTCCACTCTCTCAATGAGAAGGGGATTTGATGTATCAGCTTTTTCAGCACTTGGAAAAGGCAAGATACAGCTTAAAAGAGATCCACAGTAAAAGGGCCTTAGATGGCTTAGAGAAAGCACAGATGGTGTTGCTTTCAACAACGCTGAAACTATTCTTGGTGTCTGCTGCTGTTGCTGTTGTGCCCTGCCATGTGCAGCAGCAGGATCACAGGGAGACAGAATCATTGACATGAGACAGACTCCGTGTGATGAGGTGGCCACAAAACCCCCTTAATTTCTATGAGTTCACTTAGAAAAAGGGCTCTCAAAAAGACCAGATCAGCTATCCTCTTAATTGGCCATTTCTGTTGTAATTATACCCAACATAACAAATACACTACGTGTTTACCTCTGAACTGTTTGCCTTGCTTCCAAAGCCAGGTGCAGATTTCAGAAGGAGCAATGAACAACTAGCAGCCAAGGTAAAAGCCTGGAGAGATGGACTAATCACTTGAATGGAGATAGCAAGACCCTGCAGAGAGATGGGTAGATCTACTGTACTTTAAAGCTGTAATTTAGAATGAAATTCCCCTTTTAGCTCTGAATCCTTTGGAAGAATGTGATACAGTACATCTGTAGTTTTGAGATAGATGCAGGAAAATTTAAAACTTGCTAAGTAAGAGGTTACTGACAGTTTGCAGGAGGAGCAGTAATGGCTAAGCCTCTAGAAACCTGAAAGGATGACACTGCAATTGGATTTTAGGAAAAAAGGAAGAACTGCTAAGGCAATGAAGTACGTATTCTTAAACAAGAATCAAGGCTTGTCTTTGATATATGGACATTGATCCTTTACAGGTCTTGATAATTTAAGATCATTTTTATAATGCACCTTGCTGTAGCATGCAAATGGTGTATCTTGCATGCAATTGTGTTGCACAACAAAACAAGGACCATTGAACTAAAATTAATGCATAGTATTAAATCATGTACTTTATCGCTCATTGTTGTTTGATTTACTGAAGCTATTGTGTTCTCGTTTTATATTACTGAAAAAATTTAACAACGTATCTTTGAATACTGTGATATGTAGGCTCACTTTAGGAAGCAATGTAGGTCTTTCTGATTCCTTAAAACCCAATAGCACCATTAGACTTGCATGTTAAAATACCCTTCTCCTTTCAAACTTAAACACACCCATGCACTGCCCTATCAAATGTCAAGTGGTGCACTAGTTTTCCATGTAAAAAGCTATTTATAGAAATTAACTACTGCTGGCTACAACCGTTTTTTAAAAATACTAAAATATTTCTAACTGCAAGGCTTTTAAAAAACAGTCTGTGAAGGGGGCTGATTCATTTTGTCTGTGCTGCTGCTGTATCTTCATTTGGAGATGAGTTATCACATTACACTCTTTGCTATCCCACTTGCAAATTAAGTTGTCATTCAACAACTTATAAAGAGGCAAGCTGCAACAATCCATAAGAACAAGTAACGCAACCATTCTTTGTTCAAAAACCATAGTTTTATACATGTATGGTTTTGTGATTTTTTTTCTTTTTTTTGCCTCTCCTATTCTTTGTACCTGAATACATATTGGCAAGATGCTGGTAATTTCTTTTCCTGCTAGCTGGACACCATTAAGATCCCACTGATAGTAAAAACAATTATTTTTCCAGGAAAGAAAAAACCCCTTATTTTCTATGAGTTTACTTAAAAAAAAATCTTTTTTTTTTTTGGCAAGAAAGTTTTAACTTGAATTAGTTTTCTCAGAAGAATCTAAGTTCCAGAAGAAAAAAGAAATTAAAAAGAAAATGGCTATTCCAAATTAGTATACTAAGAGAATATCCAAAGCCTGTTGATTTTTGTTTTTACATCACCAGATCCTGATATTTCAAGGTCAAACAAAATGACTATTTTTAAAATAATGGCATACAATAATGCAAAATAAGTATTTTTAGTGAAATTTTTTTCTATAAAACTTTTAGTTGGGAATCTGCTTGAAAATTGTCTGGCAGTTTCTAAGAAACTCTGCTCTGGATGTTTCTGTATGAACCAGTAACATTTGGGAGTGACATTTTGAATTGCAGCCATCAAAATTTTTTCTATGAAAAAAGTTCTTAGGAACATTGATGTTTTCCACGGAATTTTTTTCATTGAGTAGACTTGAAGAAACAAGATCTTTCCTGATACTTTGAGTTGAACATTTCTCCAAGGTTCTTTCCTCAAATTAAATTTCATAAGACAAATTCTTCAAACTAAAGGAAATCAGCCAGTGCAAGTACAGTACAAGCAGTGTTACAGTCCTGTATTTCACCCAAATTAAACAAGGTTTTGAAACTAAGGTAGGTATAAAGGAATATATCTCACACATGGTGTTAGTGCTAGATTAAGACTGTGGTCTCACTTTCTTACTGCTTGGTGAGTACAGTGCCCGTGAGGCTTGCAGTGCTAACTTTGCATGAAATGAGAACAAAACGTAGGCAAAAGTGATGTAGTATTTTTATTCTCAGCAAGTGAGTGTATTTTAGGAATGTTTTACACCATTTTAAATTCACTGAGTGTGAATGGTAACATTTTACAATTTTTACCCCGATCACTTCCTGTCTTATATCTACCGTGACAGGGAGAAAAGCGCCTGGGAGTTTGGTAGTCTGACATTATCAGTGTGCCCATCAGCTACTAGAGCTGTGCTATGTCTTCTCTTAGCTCAGCAAATACAGAGTCAAACGTCCCTGACAACTGTCTCTGGAATAGGTGATGTTTTCTTCCATGAAGACACCAGATGGGACCTGAATTTTTACTTTCTGATTAATATTTTATTTTTCTTTCTCTTATTCTGGCTTTCCTACAGCCTACCGATTTACCATAGCACCTGTCTCACAAGTACACACCTCTACTCTGTTGACTGATGTTTCCCACAGTCAAGCAATTTTGTGGGTCCTGTTCTGGCTTGGACTGGACACAAATGTCTGATGCTAAAAATGCTGACTCCGGCAGAACTGTGCCTTAAAAAAAATCAGTTGAGAGAAAGACACCAACCTGTTACCCAGTACTTCACAGGGCTAGATAGAGGCTCATACTGCATGTGCAGTCAAGCACTTTGAAATCCCTTTTTCATCAGCTGCAATAGCTGGTGGGAAAAGCTTCCTGATTAGAGCCAATACTTACTTAGTGCAGGCTAATGGAGCGAGGAGGAGAGGACAGAAAACCTGCAGAGGCTTGTTGAGCCTCTTGCTGAGTCATGACTCTGGTCAACAGTGGTAACACTGGTGGTATCTGTGGTAGATGCCCAACAGGCAGAGGCTGGTGCTCTCCCATGCTGCAAACACTCCTGGGCTCCTCCTTGGGGCAATATATTGAACAACTTGCTTCATGTGTATCACTTGTGGCAAAGCCAATGAGGAGCCTACAGCTTGGCCTGTTTTCCTTGGTGCTGCTTAGAGGTTTGAAGTCCTTATTCATAGTTGCAAAATAGCGTATGTGGCTGCATTGTTTGTAATTCCTGTTCCTAGAGGAACGTAGGGTAAAAGAGCTGTAATCAGCGAACAGATCCTGGTGTCCAGGAACAGCAGATTGGATAGATAAACACATCTCTTTTTAGAGATCTAGGCTTACTGCGGAAGAGTATTTAGATTTGTATTTATTGAAAAAAGCAGACTGTGTGGGTATTTTACATGTCGACACTACTGTTCTCATGCCAATAGGCAAATGGCTCTTTTTCAGGATGAAGTCTGACCTCAACTGATCTGATCATAGTAGCCTGACTACCCATAGACCTCGGTATCTTCAGACAACTGATTAGGAACTTCATCCCTATCTAACAGTCTGAAATAGTGAAAACTGAGAGGAGGGGAACCAGAGTATCTGTAATACAGCTGATAAAGGATCTGACACCTCAGGCACCCATTTGAGTGTCATGTACCCCATGTGTGTTCTCTGACTGCGGAGGAGGACTCTGCAACGAAATTCTCTGACTTAAAAAAAAAATTCACTCAGAATCTAGAATATTTTTCATAAGGGTAATCAACCCTTGTAGCCTTTTCTCCTGCAAAAACCCGGCAGAACAGTCTTTTTTTTTTTTTTCCCCTAATTTCACAATACACAAAATAAACTGACAAACAGTGTCTACTAGTGGACGGCTCTGCAACAGCACTGAGTAAGTGTTAAAAACAAGTCTGCAGTGTAATATGATAGAGAAATTGTTCTGCAAGGTCTTGACTCTGACCTTATGTTACCTGTATCAAAATAGTGCAAAAAAGGAGATGGAAGAAACCTGCCAAGTCCCCTCTAAAATTATCACTGGCACCAGACCCACCAAGTGTAGATCATAGTATATTTCTATGAATAGAACTTGGAGGAGTTGTGGAAGATCTGAAGATCCTGTAATTTTGCAGCTGAAGCTGATGCCTGGCAGCTGACCACGTCTCTGGTGGCTGAGGAGCGAGCAGGATGATTCCGAGCTGTTCAAGGGAGATCTACAAGCAAGTTGCAAGGTACATCAGTGCTTAGAAACTGCCTATATCAAACTAAATGTCAGGGAATATGAACCTGGCAACAGTCTCCAGTTTATCAAGTGAAACCTCCTAAGAATCTCTTGAGCCTCTGTTAGCCAGTTGCACAAATCATCAGCCTGCTCTTGGACGTGCTTACCAGCCTTAGTGGGTATTACTTGTACTGGAAGGTATCTGAAGGGTCAGGACCCATGAGTTATTATTTCTACTGCAACGCCTAGGGGCACTAAATGGGAATTAGAATACAAGGTGTCAAACAAGGCACTTAAGCATGAAGCAAAGAAGTTCTGGCAATCTGCAGTTTGATGTAGACAGCTGTGAGTGCATACCAGAAAAACAGAGGGAAAAGGCATAAAAGGAGTGTAAAAGTGGTCAGAGGTTAAATACTAGAGGTATTTGTTGAAGAAGGGCTTATTAAAAGCAAAGCCATATGGAGGGTACACGTATTGGCTGAAAGTTTATGTGCAAGGCAAAATATATATGTGCTGATAATCACTCTGGGTTTTAGGTGTGGAGGTTGGGTTTCCCAGTGAAGTGACATTACAGATGTCTAGAAATTGTATCTTACATCTAAGTTGTTTATAATGCGATTGCAAACAGCAAGTGTATTGTTTCAACATGGTTAATGTTTATGAGCTGCATTTCAGTTTATAGGTGCGCACAGATTGCCTGGAAAAGTACCAGGCCATTCCTTTTTAAAGTTAGCGAGGAAGAAAGTTGAAAGTCTACACACTCCCTTCCAGTGTAAAATCACACAGGGGGAGCAAAATGAGTCCAAGAAGTCTACAATTATTTGGGTCTGAAATTACCTCATGCTGTCCTGATGTCTGTGAGACTATCTGAAATTCCAAATAGGGCTGTTTCAGGACAAGAGGAGAAGAAAATAAAGGCTGGGAATCCATTAGAAACCAAGACCGCAACGCTGTGAATTCTCAGCAAAGACGTGCAAAAAGACTTTTTCCAAAGCCTTTCCTCTGGCCACCACCAGAACCATCAACAAAGTCCAGCTGGTTGCTGTAGTGCTTTTGGCTCCAGGACCCATGCGTGCACTCTGGGAAGAGGGGTCTCATGCAGTGTAAAAGGATTTAATGCTGCTTCAAGCCACATTAACTGTACTTAACATTTACAGCATATGGTTCCCAGGTTTCCCAGGGGAAAATATCATTCAGACCTGCTGTTCCTTAGCTCTTTGTACATCCTCAACTATGCCTCCTATTTCCTATTTCCTATTTATGACCTAAAAAGCACTTGAAAGTAACAGAGGATAAGGACATGCGAAGTTGAGAGGTAACATTAAACATTGCTTTCTTGGTTTCATCTTTCCCCCACTTCATTAGAAAAGGCATAAACCAGAAAAATGGACATGCTAAATGTAAAAATATCAAACAACAAATACCTTCTGTATAAGAAGGTATAACATATAATTATGTATTATATTAATAGGAAAGAATGCAATTAAAACTTAATTAGAAACAGAATGCTGGGCTTTTTCCTCCCCTTATTTTTATTTGTAGTTTTCCTATTATTTCTGCAAAGTGCTTCTCTGGAAATTTATTACAGAAATACACAGGTAAGCAGCAGTACGTATCTAGAATGGGGATGCACAGATTGCTGGCGTTACGTTTATAGAAGAAGAGAGGTGTCACTGAATGGACCCTTCACACAAGCCTTTAGATCCCTCCAACTCCCCCATCAGTGGGATGTGTGATGTTGGGTATTCTGTGCATCTGAACAGTGAGAGTTGCGTTACTTAAGATGCTAACTAGATTATACATTTTTACCTGCGCAGCTGTCAGAGTTAAGAGCTTGGCTTGCCAGGGATGGCACAGAAAGGAGGTGTGCTGGGGAAGAAGCAGGACATGCCTGTCAAAAGCTGTGCATCTAATTTCTCATGCAGGGTTGTTTTCGCTCATTTTCCTGTTCTTCAGCACTTAATGATTTTTCTGTCATCAATGGAGTTTTAATTGAGTGGGATTAGGGGTGGATTAAAGGATCTCATCAGAGCTCATACTCCCTGCATCCACTTCCTGTTGAGTCCTCTCAATAGAAGAGCTATTGACATTAGAAAAGTGAAAAATACTTAAGACGGTGACACAGTGAGGGAGAAGTCAATTGAAATGTAACCACAGAGTTACAAATGTAAAGTCAAGCATGTCGTAAAATCTTGGAGATCAGAGAAGGACGTGATTTACATCACTTTGTCCATTCCTGGATTTCACTTGGCTGTATGCAAGAGGCATTTAAACTTTAGCAGAAAAACAGACATGACCTCAACCCCTTCATCAGCTGCTTATGAGTTTTTTAATAAAATACACTTTTTAGCACATAGCTGATTCAATATTAAAAGTGTTGTAAAATCCACAACACAAAAAGCCAGGGGATTTACATTTCATCCTGTATTTACATTGGATTTAGAATTGAAACTACAGTAGGAGCATAAACTTTTTCTTTCTCCTTTCATCCCAGGGAGAAGTAGAATATCAAAATTATGCATTTATTTGGGTTAGTTCTCTTCTTACATTTTTCTTGGAAACACTTTATCTTATCTAACCCAGAGAAAAGGGAGAGGGAATAGAGTCTCTGAAAATGAATCTGTTGAGTACTTGGCCAGACATGGGAGAAAATCCTGATTCAGCAAAGAACTGAAAATACTCTGTGATTTCAGTGGGCACGGTTTCATATTTTGCTTCCTACATACAGGAAAAGCTTACTTCTGCTCCCCATGTCCCACTTTAACCACCAGGAGTTACACATGGAAATCCACTCTAGACTACCTATAACTAGAACATCTAAGACTAATTATACAGCCCTAGGAACAATCAAAATTCATCACAAACAATCCTTTATCTTTTAGACACTATCAAATCTCCTCCAATAACCAAAAACTCCTCTCAGATATGCTCAGCATGTCTCAACTCTGATAGGCTACTGACATGAATGGGACAGATGTATACAGTACATATATACACTTACGCGAGTCAAAATTTACCATGAGGTTCTGTGAGGATAATATTAGTGATGTTTTCTTTTACGCATCTGTGCCTGAAAGAAGAAATTTTATTATCTTAAAGGATGGTTTAGATATGATTCTAGACAAGGCTCAGTTAAGTCCTTCAAAGCCACACATATCCAAAGGAGTCCAAAATGCTCTAGGCTAAAAATATTCTTAGGACGAACATTCTTGTAAAATGTGCTATCTGTAAGTCCTACATTAAGCATGACTTGGTGGGGCCATTTGTCCTCCTCCAAGTTGTCCCACCTCTCCATTATCTTGACTAACTAAAGGTGGTTGAATGTGACAGTACTTTGGTGAGGCTTTTTTGTAATGAGTATTTATTTATTTAATACGATTTATTTAATCAGAGTTACCACGTGACTGGGCCATATCCTCTTCCTGAAAACCTGTCTGCAAAGGATAAGAAGAACTTACAGAATAATTTTTACTTGTGATGCTATCACATTAATGTGTATTGGTTTGCTACTGAACATACGTAGTAACACGATTCCAGGTTTTGAAGGCTTGTAACTCTTTAGGGATCAGCACATCTGCAGTGAACTTCTGGGATTTGTTGACATCTAGTAGCCTGGCTAGCTCCACTGTGTATAGTAGCATTCAACCTTATAGGGTTACCAGGCATCTGCAAATTTGCAGAGAGGCTTCTGAGGGACCAGCTTTAATTGCACTGCACAGCTGTTTTATGCATATGCAGCAAAATAAACCCAACGAGCCTGCAAAACATCAGAGATACCTTACAATAGCACCAAACTTACGTCACTGCCCATATGAAGATACTTCTCTCTGAGAGACTGCAGATAAAGGTTGGTAGATCTGTGTTTAGGAGACTGGATTTCAGATAGATGTTTAGGGTTTGTCAAATAATACAGTAACAATTCAAGCTTCTTGTTAACAGTTCACATGAAAAGCCATAGCAGAGAAAAAACAGGGTTCCAGGTCCCCATCTGGTTTAGGTTTGCAGCTAAAACACTATGGACTTAGTCAGGAGGAGCACAGCTGCAAGAAGGCTGGAAATCGCTGCTGAAGGACAGAAGCTAATGGAGGTACAATGAAGAACATATAGAAATTAACTTAAAATACAGCTAGGAAAGGAAAACTCAAATTTACAGCAGCTTTTTCAAACTATAAAGAGTTGTGTGTTCACTCTGGATTTTTGTGCCCAGCATTCAGAAAAGAAAACAATGGAGAACACAGCTGCTAAAAATATAATCTCATTGTTACTCTAAATGTAATGTATTACAGGTATTTGACTGTAATGCATGTCTTAATAATTTTTTTTGAAAGCACGTTATTTTAAGCATGTGATTTTGAGCCCAGAGTATTTAAAACCAAATAGCATTGTGAAAATGATGATTAGAATAACTCAAGAGTCAAATTCAGACACCTGTTATACGCTGCTGAACTTCAGGTATAATTTGGTCTGTCTCACATTGATGGTAAAAATAGGAATATTGCAAATGAAGTGGAAGAAAAAATATGGCAGAGGATCCCATGAGTTAAAGCCTTCAGAGCATCAGTCTAGTGGTCAGATATAATCTAACATGGCCGATAGATTCTCCTGAAGTGTTCCTTGCTATTATGAGGCAATTACTGAAAACAGGCAGAAGAGAAGATGTTTTCAGCATCTTCCACAAAAGCAGACAAATGAGAAAACTAAAACTCGTGAGATGCTTTAGAGATCTCTAAAGCAAAGGAGATCAGCTCTAAGCATGATTGAGAACTGTTAGTGTCTGTGCTACCACTCCTTATTTTTTTTCCTTTGAAAAAAGAGCTATAAGGCTGACCAGTCCTTTCAGATGCTGGGAGGCAGCTGTTATTGAGTTGAACCAGCAGCTGATGGTGAGAAATAAGATATGGCAAAACACACGTGTACACAAAGATCTCATCTTGTCCTTCATAAGGAATTTTCCTCAACGTTTTCAATTTACTAGCTGTATTGAAGTTTCATAGTTATGAACTCAGTCTTGGGCTTCTCGTTAACTACAGCTGACAAACAGTAAATTTACATTTATGTTCCAGGCTGTAAGAAGAGATCACAGAGAAGAACTTGATTAATCACATCTCCTTTTGGTTACATTTATTTTCTTATTTGCAATCATTGTTCCTATTTACTGGAAACCAATTTTCTTAAATTAACAGTGGAATTCATTCCTGTCCTGGGGTAGATATTTCAAGAATACTGGCCATTTCTAGGTCTCTTAGTAGCTGACTGAGAGTTGAAGTTAGGCATGTAAAACTACCACCATGAGCAGAAGGAAATTGCCTTTCTCTATTTCCCAATGATATACAGAACTGCATGATTAAAGGGTGTGACAGGACCCTTATAGGTGAATCTGACCACTGTGAGAGGAGAATAAAAAGTCAGATTGAGAAAAACAATTTTCATATTCTCAGGCAGATGCAATATTTTTATAAAATTTCATGGTTTGCACAACTTGTTGAAATGTTGTAAGAGACTGAGAAGCACAGTCAGAATTTAGAATAAATTAGATTATATGACTTAGATGTGTGGCAAAAAAAATCAGAAATCTGTATATAAAGAGGCTTTGCGGATCAAGACTTTGAAATAAGCTGGATTTGTAATAACAAAGTTTTATAAAGCATCCAGTCTAGAGGAATGTACAGCTAAAATATTTCAAGGCTGGAGTTTTCCGTAACAACACTAAAGAAGCATTTCCTCATTTGATTCACATCTAATTCTGCACCTGAGGAAATCAGATTGACCACAACCCTCCATAGATACAGGGAACATCACATGATGACCTAACTCTTGGACTTCTCATGAAGTTTACTTTTCTCAGAGAAATTACAGGATACGTGCTATCTTTGTTAGGCACATTAATGAGTTTTTGGCACAGAGCTGGAGTCAATGCTGTTTATGCTTATCAAATAGAAAGTTCTCCGCATTCAGATCCTGTGAGACAGCCAGGTCTTGGCATGTAGTTCCTTGTTGTTCCTTTGTAAGGAGAATACTAGAAAAGCAGGTCAACCTGCTTAGTCTAGTATAAACGTTTGTTTGAATAACAGGTACGACTTGCTGGGGAAATACAATCAGGAAGGAGCAACATATGGTACAAAGTCATAGTCTGAACACAAGTTTTTACTAACCCTGAAGAGCTCCCAGGGAATTCATTGGAATCTATGTTAATCTAAAGTAGGAAGAATTGCTATAGTTACTAAACATAATTCTCACTGTATAAAGTGCACATTCTTGGGTCCTGTAGTTGAAAAGATGAGAGATCTTTAATTACACTTGCCATGTTAATAAATGATTGGCTTGCTTTTATGGAGCTTTGCTGTAGACAGAGTATGTGCATCAGACTTTGAATGTTGTCAACAATTCAGCATCAGCCAGGAGTATTAAAGTTCTTCCTCTCTCTCCTTTTTTTAATTTAAAAGTTGACGGTAATTTTTTGTGTTAAGGTCATGATTGATGTCGGTTAACTTTCACTAAAAATCTTTTGAAACATTTTGAGTAATGTTAAAAATTATGGCATGCAATACATCAAAATATTTTTTCTAGGCTTCCCGCATAAGTAAATGAACACTAGGGAAATGCAGAAGGCATTCATAGTATTTTGTAAGCAAGTTTCAAACCGCACGTTGCAGATTTATATGCTTCATAGCTTACTCTGTGATGCATGTCGCATTTTATTAAAATACACTGTGGGTGGGGAAGAGATGGTAATCTACTGCATTGGTGTCTTTGCCCACATCAATTTGAAATGGAGATCAATTCACTAAGAAACTTATCCAAGCATGGATTATGTAGCCTGTCCTTCAAGTGTCAGTTTCCTGGGGAAATACTAATAGCAATTTGGCCTCAGTCTTAGGCCAAATGTCAAGGCTGTAATGTCCAGCACTCTGAGTATGGAACATGGGATTACAAAAACATCTGCTATTGACAGGCAAATGTTAAAGCCACTGATCTTCAGCAGTCAAGATGTGAATAGCACAGAAAATCCCCCCAAGACATAATTCCCAAAGATAAGTAAAGTAAAACAAGACAAGGAACAGGTGAAGCAGCAATTTATTTTCCTAAGAGAAAAAAAGAGATATCTACTGTCACTCAGCAAGGTTTGTTTTTTGGTGTTTTTTTTTTAGAAAAAAGGGTAGGTCACTTTCAGGTGTGCAGTGTGGACCTCTCCTCTTTTTTTTCACAGTCAGCATCTTCTCACTTTCATTAACAGAGCATTATAAAAACCTGGGGAACAGAAGACACCTGCCTTTTCTTACTACTTTTCACTATCTCAGTGAGGTGGTCATGAGAGATGTCTAGAATCCCTGCAGTCAGTCCATCCAGAATAGCTCAGATTATTCACATGAGGTGTCCACCTTTCTATTTTGACATATCAAGAGCACGGGTCCCTAAGAAATGTACTGAGCTTATAGACTCATGAATGCAGGCTGTACTGCAAGGGCAAAGACAATAGGCTCTTGCTCTGAGTGAAGTGAGATTCTGTGAAGACCACAACATGGCTGAGGAAAAGGTTCAGAGATGCTGTAAAAATATCACAGATCAGTATGAGGAAATGTTAGAATATCACACCAATACAATCTTTAGTCCTTTATATTTTTCTTTCCACTTTACACCTTCATATTTTTCGTTTCCTCTGAATCTGTGTTAGGAACTATGTAAGGATGAAGGATGAACCATTCTCTGAAGGCGCTTATCTTTCTCCTAAGATGATTTCATTAGACAGGTAGTTTAGATTAGGCACTTTAAACTTAGATTAGGTGAGTCCCACGTCTAATGCATATACATAAAAACCTTAAAAAACATTTTAAGGTCCTTTCAAATGCTGAGTAGGAGGTAGCCACCTTGGGAGGATATGCCTCAGTATTTCTATATGTTCAAATTACCTAAGTGAACTACGTCTTGGAAAGCTGGATGCCTTTGGGAAGGTGACAGAAAATGGGTGAGAGTGTTTGAAATCTGTATTCATTAGCATATATACCATACTCTGCTGAGGTGCCCTAGTAAAGGAGCTGGATGATTAGCTGTCAGCAAGTATTTACTCCCTGCAAAAACGGTAGGATAACATCGACCGTAACTGTCAAAGTTCAGACTACGTCATTTCAGTACAATTTTTACTTTTCCAAATATTCCTAATGTATTATCATTGCTGTCTTGAAATTAATCAAACAGACAATGACATATTTACACTTTAACTGTATAGTAACCAACAACTAGAGAAGATTTTCTGTATTTCCTGGCTTAAGGCACTGGTGGCCACAGAAAAAGCTATATCCTTTCAGTTAAGATTTTAATTGTTCCTAAACTGAAAGAAGACCAATATACCGCTGACAGTTTATGAACCTTTTGTTCTACCAAATTATATTTGTGCACAGATCTTGGAAAACTGCATTATTTAGTTTGTTGCATCTCTGTAAAAGAGTATGAATAATACAATAAACACTTCAATTTTTTTAGCAATCACATTATTTTTCCTATTCCTACATTTCCTAGCAGCAAAGGAAGGTTTCAAGAGTTTTGTTCATTGAACTTAGGCTAGAAATTGTTTTTGTGATCTGCTCCATTTGCATGCTGTCTCACATCTGACAGTCCACTATGAGCAATTGAGAGACTTCTGCATAAATTGCAGTAAGCCTTGTGGCAATTATTGCTATCTTTACTGATCCATGCAAAACCATTTCTTCTCTCATTCCAGAAAGTGCAAAGCTTCTTCTTTTTAGGGAGTTGTTGACCCTATTAACAGTTTTCAGCAATATAGCTGTGCACATAGAAGTTAACCAGGCCCCTGAGAGGACTGGTTAATTAGAAGTTTTGCTACGTGGCAGAAGTGAATGAATTGTGGGTAAGACAGCACATGTAGATTTTTACCCAGAAAGGACAATTTTATTTTCTATTAATTAGGGAATAGACTATAAATATAAGGTTGTACTGGAGTATAAGCAGGCCAAGTCCCAGAGTTGATTTGGTACTGGACATTTTGTTAAGACACCTTCAAGGTTAAGCTATTAAAATAGTAATCAATCATATTAACAGTGTTAATATGGAAGTGAAGTGAACCAATAAGATGAGGGGCACATGTTCAGGTATGGTTCAGGAAAATGAAGGTGTGAAGTGAATGAACCGGAGAGTAGAAAAGCATGTTTTAAACACAAACTTTTTGGTCTGCTGTCTGAAGATGGCATCTTTGGTTCCTGTTATTCTCCATGTCCTGCCAAGCTGATACCAGCCTGTTAAGAGGTTTTGCTTGTTTGCATGTTTCTGTTGGTTTAGGAATGAAAAAGCTAGCTCAGGTCTTGTTTCACTTCTGCTATGAGTATCAACAAAAAGGGAGGAATGATGTTTTTCTAATAATGTCTTCAGAGGCATGAAACGAATAAAGGAGCAGGAAGCGCTATCTTTATGGGACAGCTAGCAGGTTGTATCTTGATTTGTTGAAGGACTGTTCCCTCAGGATTGCTGTCATGGCCATAAGCCACGTACTGGGCTGTAATTAAGTCAATTAAAAACATATAAATAATGTTTAAATGCTACTTAAGACTGTGCTCACTCTCTGCTCTGTGCCTACACGAAACAGGCCAGTAGTCACTAAATACCGATATAGTCAGTATTCAGCCTGTGCTAAAGCTATGAGACAAAATAATCTTCAGATACCAAATAGTCTGTTGTGCAGGATGCTGGCTGCTGCTCTGGAAGCATGTGTCAAACCTGTCTTCTTCCATTTCTGTAGCAGCTGATAGCATATCTATATATTTTCTGTAAACACATCTTCTAGTGACTTCTGGATTTAAAGGTGCTGCGTAACTGCTGTTACCTCAGCCCCCTGGTAAAGCCTGGACTCTCTCACAAATGCCTCAGATTCTCAGAACTGTTCATCATCACACTGCAGCTAAGGCTCTTCAAGGTGGCCCGCAGTCCAAAACCATACCACATATAAGCCTGTGACCTAATGAATAAGCAGACAGGAGGCACTTTCTAGCCTGCCCCCCTGCAGAGAGACCTCTGTTGAAATGGGGAAGAAGTTGCAGGAGCTCAGAGAAAGGGTCTGTATTTTGGTTGTTTAGTTCTTCAGGACAGTTCAGAAAGATAATTGTCATTTTTATGCTTTGATTTATATTGTCAAAAAAACCTTTTTGTTTTTCATACTGAATTATGACAGTGAAAGTAAGCAACATATGCAAAGTTTTGATTAATTCATTCAGCCTTTGTTTTAGCCCTACCACAACTGAATGAATTAAGAGATACTGCTTAAAATAAGTGATATATAATAACCAGGGGGCATCAATTACAGTGGTGAGGAACGCTTAGCTTAAAGTAAGAGATGAAGAATCACCCTAATTCCTCTTGTTCATCAGCCAGAAGTGATGAGACTTTATGCTTGTCATTCACCAAGGATTGATACAGTTAGCCTCGAAAGCCTGACCACGTCATTCTGAATGCTTGCTTTAGCACTCCTGGGTCGCTTATGTTATGAACAAAAAGAAACAATTGTAATGAGACTTCTGGCCATTGCTTTTGGTCCCTTTCAAATCCTACCTAACACCAGAAAATAAGAGATACTCACATTTCTGTGAAAAAGTAATACTTTAATTTAATTAATGTTTCAGGAATGTGTGAACTGATGTAGTCTGTATCCTGTGAGAGTACTAGGTGTCTCTGTAGTCAAGCATTTAGTAATTAAGGTTCTGATCCAAAATGTACTTTTAATTCATGACTGTGATTGTGTCCCGTTGAAGACTTCTGTTGAAGTCAATGGGTTATAACCACCTTTTTAAATGTAGGTATATGTCTGCCTCATTTCATATGCGGGAGTACAGCAGATGAATGGAACCAGAGTGGAAATATCTTTTCTTTGACCTGCATTTTTGAGTATCTAATTTGAAAACCTCGTGGCCTGGGTTTTCAAAGATTTTCAAACTGAGCAGTTCCAAATCAGATAAGAACGCTGTGGTTCTAAGGTGTGCTTCGTTTTACAGCTTTACAATTAAAGCACTACACACCGTTTCTGGTGAGGCATAGAAGGAATTGATTGCATAATGTTTGTTGTAAACTCCGGGATACACAGGTAAAAGGTATTTCATAAGAGTAATGACTTTTTATTGATACTGAACTGAAATTAATGCATCTTCTACCTGCAAACTAAAAACACTTTCAGAAGGAGAACAGAACATATTCGGTGAGTGGCAGATCTGTTTAATAAAGAAAATTTTTAAGAACACATGGCTAAGATACATGGAAAACTTGAGCGCTTAGGACTCATCTGTTATTTTTAAAGGATCTTTAAACTTTAGAAGGAATTCTAAATGATTTTTTAGAAGTCTTTAGAAAGGATAGAAAAAATGTTCAGTAAAATGCGGGAAGATTCATCTAAGTGTAACAGGGTTAAGCTGTGCAGAGAAAAAACGTAACCTGGAAAAACAGAACAAGTATGTTAATGATAAAAGCAGCTAAACTGTTAGAAAGTTTCCCAGGGAACATTACTGACTGCGCAGAAGAATGATCTGTGAGTAACGTGTCCTTGGCAAAGGGTAATTTAGCTAATATAATATTTTTTTAATCCTATTTTGAAATTTTTATAATAAAGAAATTATTAGTGAAAGCCTGTGATTTTTCCAAGTTATCTCTGTACAGAAATGAAGATGATGTTAAGAGGTGAACAAGGTAAGTACTGCTTTTTTTTTTTTTTTAGACTTGTCTGTACTGCTCAGTTTAGGGCACTCTGTCTGGGTAAACAAACATTTACTAGCAGTCCAAATCTTCCAATGCACTGCTCTGGAAAACTGGTAGAGAGGATTTGGCTTCTAACAGGTCAAAGCCATTGGATCACAGTGGAGGAGTAGATCTAATACTGAAAATGTAGTTCCTAAAATATTGGCATTAATTAGGAAGTTATGAATACTTCCAACAGTAAATAACTAGAATACCTAAAGGACAGATATCAGCCTGCTATGTGGGCGCTTTTCTGTTCCTCTTGGAACTGGACAGCTCTGGGAATCAAAGATGAGGACTAAACTAGGACATATTCAATTTCTATTCAAGGCACTGAATGTACTTCGAATGATACTTACTTTGTTTTATGTGCTTGCTTTGCTGGGTGTGTATTACTAGCCAAGGCCTTAAATCTCTCTGGCACAAATTACAAGTTTTAAATAAGTAATTGGCAACTAACTCTGCATGTACCAAACGAAATTCTACTTCTGCCTCCAGGAGTACAACGAACATGGCTGTAATGTAGTTTCCAGCACATGCAGCTCTACATGAGTTATTTTTCTCCTCTGGTTTTGAAAAGAGTAGAGAGCAAGGAGGCAGTACATAGTTAGAAAGCACCAGTGCTAGAAGTTCTCACAGGTCGCTGAAGGACCTGGTAAATTACTTTACAGCATCAATTCTATTATACATCTTTGTAAGAAACACATAACAAATCTTGGGATGCATATTTTAAAATGCCACAAGGTCCAAAGAACATACATCTTTCAAATGCATCAATATCACAGGTATATCATTATTATCCTAGCGACAGCATCAAAATTTACTGACAGCTAAACGGACCCAAAACAGCTGTTTTTTTTTACTTGTTGGGGAAATGCTTAGCAACTGTAAAGATATTTCCTGTTCAGAACTTAATTCATCTTCTAAAGTGAATTAAAAAAATACACTTAAAAACTAAAAACATAACTTAAGGTAAAACTTGCGCTCAGAGGTAAAAAGAAATCCCCTGTTTTTGATAATCTCTCAAGTTCCAATGAGGTCTAACGAAACTCTTGGGACAGAATCAAGAAAGTGAATGGATGATTTTACCAATAGGAATAAAGACTTGAAATACAGACCTCATGAGAAATACAATAATTATGTGTAGAGTTATATACAGTGTACAACTAGCAAATGATTAATAATAAACTTTATCTAGAATCTCCAAAAATTTATGCTAACACTGTATGCAGCTGCAGTAATTTTATCTTAAAAAAAAGTATTTTGTATAGCAAAGGTCACATCATTAAATAGCATGTGAGCTTCCACGTTCAGCTAGCAGGAGAAATGTCAGCTTTATCAGTAGCAGGTGCCTATATGTGATATATGTGATGCCATCATAGAATTTGGCATGTGATACTTAGGAAACTGCATAATGGATTAATACACTTTAGCCTAGGTCTTCAGACACTGTAAACTGACCTTCCCAGTGCAGAGTGTGGAGAGTGAGATCTGACAGAGATTGATAACTGCCAGGTCTGTCAGTGGGGAGATGCCTCAAGTCAGTACATCCATCATGCAGCTGACTGGAGCATCCGCATGGGAGTCTGTGGGATCAGCTCAGCATGCTCCCCGAAGGTGATAGAGGGATGCCCTGACTACCCCTCAAAGGGTTTATAATTCAGATTTCACTAGGTTAGAGAAGGTCCCCTACCTCTCCTCTTTAGCCTTTAAGACAAGTTTGCCTTTTTTACATGGCCATTTGTGTTCCCTCGGTAGTCATTGAAGAAAGGCTGATGTGTTTGAGGTGGAATCTGCCCAAGTCCATTTTACTCGGTAGTCCCAGGATTATTGCATGAAAATGTACCTCCTTTTTGGACACCAGAGGCAGACAGGAAATACCTATCTTTTTATTCACAGTAACAGATAGTGTGAACTGGACATGTTTCACTGTCAGCAAGAATGAACCTTGAAGCTCATTTTCTAACACATTTTCTTGGTGCAATCTCAATGAAAATCTCTGATTGTGATGTATTCAATTACTGAAATGTAGTGTTGCAGACATTTAAATAAATGTTTTTGCATTTTATTGCAGCACCTGGATGTTTATATTTAGTGATCTCTTATAGGTGGTATTTCAGTTATTTGTTATTTAATGACAAATTTAATGGAAGCGTCCCATTTTTGTTCTCATGCCTGCATGCAAGATTTTCTCCACTAGTCTGTGAGGTCTAAGAAATGCCTCCTTGGATCCTTGCAGACAAGAGTGCCATTTTCTTTCATTAATTGTAAGATTTTATGCTACTTCCCCATCTTTCCTTTCCCATTATCTCTGTCCCTGTGCACAGTAAAGATGATAACCCACAGCAATACATGAAAGCTTAAGTAAAGTAGGAAGCAGAAGCTTCTCTCTCTCACACATCACGTTCACTGCAGGGCAGGAAGTATGAAAAACTGTAACGCCACTTCCAAGCATTATGAAACAGATGAAAAAAAAGGTACCTATGTATGTAATCGGAAATACATGCACCCACATTTTATATTATAATAAAATATAT
>NW_010399819.1:24711-33336 GCF_000710305.1 Buceros rhinoceros silvestris
ATTTACATGCACATTTAATTTTTAATACGTATTTAATTATTGTTCATAATTTGATGTTTTATACTTGCAAATACATGCATGTGTGTGCATGTGTATAGAAGATCCCTGATATTTATCTTTCTGGCTTTCAGTCTTAAGGCCACAGTTACTACCTGTACACTGTCTAAGACTTGTATCCCTAAAAATATTCTGAAGTGAACGATTCACCCTTTGCCAGTGTTCTATTGTTCAATACCTATGGAACTACGGAGGAAAGAGTCTTCTGTGTGGGAGCAACTTGATATCTATAGATTTTCAAGCTTCAAAGAGTTTAAGGTGTTTTTTTTTTTCCCTATATAAAAAAAAAAATAATCAGTCATAAAAAGTTAGAAATCAAAACTCAAAATACAATAAATACCTGCTTTGTTATTGTTATTTGACCAGCTCTGTCTGGTACTGTATTAGAGAAAAAAATATTCCTTTCCCAGAGAGAAAACCCATTATTGTTTGTGAAATGCTTAGATATTGTGATGAGAAGGATCCTGTTAGACAGATGTATCTGCAACATCTGGCAGTAGATTTCACAGCCCAGTCAGAGGTCTGGCCTTGATGACTCTCTTTAATTATCTCTTGGCTAAGGAATGTATGTCTTTCCTTCTTATCTCTCATAATCCTACCGTGATCCTGTCTGGGAAAAATATTGGGTAAGCGAAGACTTAGCCCAGGGAGTTGATGAGATGAGGTAAATCTCAAGCTGCCATATTCATGAATACTCAAAGTTTTAGCACATTTTTACAAGCTTTGGCAGAAGGACATCATTAATGTTTCAGAAGTTCTCCTGATCTTTCTTTATTGCTCTTTGGCCACTGTCCCTGTAGTTTTCCACTGTAGCATTTTTTTTATTACTGGAAGGAAGACAATACCTCTTGCTGGTAGGGCACTCTTATTCTTCTTTAATGAGTTGCAAAATAAAGCAGAATATAACTTTGTAGGTAGCCTTAAACTTGGACATGAATGTAGTACAACAATCAATCCTAGCAGTCATTCAGCTCTCTCGAGCATTAACTTTATCATATTTCTAAATGTTCTGCTTTACTAATAGAACATTTGTTACTATTACCTGAAGGCAGAATATTATACCTTAGTTAAATCTATCAAGGAGTAACATTTAGGTTCTGACACATGAGAGTCCTGAAGAAAGTTAATTACCACGACTCACTTCTTCCTAATTTCTACCGGTTTGGTAATTCTGTCTACAATGTTATTCTTTACAATTGACCAAATACCTCTCAAGAAACTCTCACCTAATCTAACTAGTGATACCACTGAGAAGCATCCGAATTATAATGGTATTCCACAAAATACCTTCGTATTAGGTAGAACATATTTTTAAACCAAAAGGGAAGTAGATTGTGGCACTTCAGGTACATACTTGATGTAAGCAATATTTTATATAAAGAATGGACGTGTTTTTCATCAGCTATCCTCCCTGTGCTTTCTTGCAGTTTCCATACATTCGTGATGTATGGGTGGTATTTGTTTCCACCCGTACAAAATTTGGAAGGTAAAATGTTTTGCTGAGTTTTTGTTAAAAAGCTTGAACATTGGAAGTGACTATTCCTTTTGACAAAAGGCAGATGGCACCTTGCCATTTTCATGGCAAATGATGTGTTCCAACGTGATTGGCTTGACCTTTGATCCAAGGGTACTGGCTCACTGAATTTTTTTTTAATACAATATTGATAGTACAAAAATAGTTAGTTAGAGAAAGTCCTTTTGTAAAATATATTTACTTTCAAAGAAGTAACATAAAATTTCACAGCTGCAGAAATGACAATGTGCTTTTGGCTAAATGAAGCAAGATGGAACACTGCTTATTCCTGAAATACAGTGGATGTTTCTAAAGGAAAACAAAGTCTGTTCCTCTGTGAATATGTGACCATTCCTTTGCTACTCAGGACTGAATGTCTTAAATACTAAGTTGCAAAAAAATAATCTTACAATTACTGAGATCTTGATCTTGTTGAATCTGAATTCTGTAGATGTTTGAGACCAGTCACACTAACCTGGCAACCTAGAGGTCTTTCCTTGTTTTCATTAGGTCATTAGGAGAAGATTTACCCACAAGTGAACCTTAGTGAGAGTTCATTAAGGAGTGGAGGGCTCCATTCTTCTCTGGTATGACTCAAAACTCAGTCATCTTACATCCTTTTACACCTGCAAGCACTTTTCAAATGTGCAGTGTCATCAGAAGCTGGTGAATGTATAATTCAGGAGATGAAAACAGGGTTCTATTTAAACAGAAAAGACCTGATTTTAACTTGATATGGGCTGCTGCCTATGGTTTCACGCTGTATATATTGCACTTGAAGAGGCATCCGTGCCAAAGGGCTTCCCCTCGTGCAGAGCACCAGCAGTCAGAACACTAGAAAAAAATCAAGCCCTTAAAGCCTAATGCCTACAGAATGGAAAACTTCTTAATGATCTGCTAGATCAATGACTAAAGAAAAGACATACTGGCTCTTTTACTATATGGATTCAGTGAAAGCACAGGAGATCGTATACCATAGTAAATCAAATAAAAATATTTAAATACTATTTAGTTCATAGATCAGTGATCTGGTAAACTGTAATAGAGCTTTCTGAGCCATTATGATCTGATGGGAAAAAAAAGCAAGTTAAGTTCTGTTCATCTATTAGAAAGCAAGAACCACATCAGAGTTGCAATGGTCTACTGTGTTAAAGCCTGTGTGGAGAATTTTTAATTAACTATTCAACTGCTCATTAGTCAGGATTAATGCAGAAGGATCTATTAAGATCTACTGTCTCAAAGAGTGTGTCATGCCAGGAGTCTGTAAAGCCTGAAGATATATGACCCAGTCACAGCACCACATTATAGACTGACAGAAAAATTACATCCTTAAAAATAAAGCTAGCTCTGAGTAATGCTTGTACAAGCAAATATCTTAAATCTTTTTTAAACTGCTATTTTTCCCAGTTCTGTAATTAATCAGAAGAGCGTAATCGCAGATTTTTTTCCCCAAGTCTCCTAACACAATCATGTTTATCAGTTTCTGTAACATCATTTAAGAAATCCCAGTTATGACATCCTGAAATAATGCTTTATCACATTTTGTCCTCATAGCCATGAAGACTTCTAAATTGAAATTATTCAGGGAGCTGAGGTTTTCAATGCAAACACCGGGAACTTTGTCTGTTGAGCCTTAAGAAGAGGAGTGAAGGGGAGAACTTATTGCTGTCTTCAGCCACCTGCATGACAGGTGTAGAGAAGATAGAGTCATACTCTTCTTGTAGGTGTGCTATGGCACATGAAGCAATAGACACAAGCTTCAACAAGGTAGATTGCAATTGAATATAAAGTTTTCTTCTTTTAATAAGGGTCTTCAACTACTGGGGCAATTGCCCATTTAGGCTGAGGTCTCTCTGTCCTTGCTGTTGAAGGCTCAACTGGATATGGCTAAGAGCAAAGAGATCCTGCTATGAGCAGGTATCGGTGCTATATGGCCTCCTGAGGCCCCTTCCAACCTCTGTTCTTCTGCGATTCCATAATTAGAAATCTGGACAATATCTGCCTTGAAGTTTTAAAGTTTCATATTAATGTTAAAAATGTCTAAAAACTTAAAACAGATGAAGTATAAATACATGGAAGTTTTTGAAAGAGGGCATTTCTCTTCTAACAGTCTAAAAGCTCTTTGCTGATTAACTGAGCTTTTATTTGTTAAATATTTTTTTTCTTTAACTACTGCGTATGCACTTTTATGAGTGTATCTCCTCCCCATGCCACTCCCCACGCCTTGAAACTATGCTGCTTTATTTTATGGTCTCAGATATTCCAGAAAACATAACACAGAACACTTTTCTGTGGAGGAGGCCTACGTATGTGTTTTATCTGATGATCTTTCAAGAAAAATGCTGTGCCCCATGGAAAAAAATCGATTAGAGAGGTGTCTGCAATAATCTGTGGTGTAGCTGGAACAGTCTGTCTGAGAAGAAGCTGAATATGCTTTTTCATGTTTTCTTTTGTTTGCATTTCATGAGAAACTTTGAAAAGATTTGCATATTAAGAAAAGACAAGTTCTAGATGTACACTAGTGTGGCAAAAAGCCATGGATGAGTTGTATTGCTTTCAACAAAGGCTGAATATGTGCAAATATACTACAGGATTGGGAAGTAGATAGAGAAGACCCATGTTCAAATGGAATTTCACTGCCTATAGCATGTTTTTGGTCAATTCATGATCACCTGCTTTGGAGAACTTGATCCAAAACTTCAATTGTCTTTTAATGGTCTCAGCAGATTTTGAATCTATACGTTCTTAATGGAGCAATAATAAGGAGGCATTTAAGCCTATTTACACACTCTCTTTGAAGAAAGAATAAAAAATTATAAACAGGATATAAAGGTGGTAAGGAGATAAAGTTATCTGATTTCAGTATGTCACCTGTCCAGGTGTACCAACCGTTGCTGATATAGCTGTGAACTTTGTATAGACCTCAATATTCTGCTGAATCATGCAGAATATCACCTATTGCAATAAATATATGTCATTACATATTTACAAATGTTCTGGCTCTATTTGGAAATTATATCTAGGTAAATAGCACTGTAAGCATGTGATTAATTGAAGACGATAAGTTATCTTGCACCTTTGAACATAATAGAGTATGTTCTACTTTTCTCACACTGTTGAATGGTCTTACATGCCATATTAGGAAGTAGAAAGTGCTTCTGGTTTCTTTTTTCCCCAGAAGGGCACATATCAGCTTTCTCTTTCAGATCTGACTTTAAAATCCTTCTTAAATTGAGTATTTTCTACATTTAAATAACCCCCCCCTAAATCTGATATCTGATACTAGTTCAAAGTGAGGCAATCAGCTAAGAATAACTGAGAATAATTATTCAAAGAGCAAGAAAAAATTCAATGATATACAAATCTGATTGAAAAGAGCAACTGATCAAACCTTACAATCAATATTTTGATTTTTCTTCCTCACACTTCCAAGGTTTTTATGAAGCTCATGCTGTAGTTATGGTAGACCTGCAATCTCAGCTTCACCTGAAGACCTCTGAGTACATATTCCTTCACTTTTCTGTAGATGTAATGAAATGAAGAGTTTTTTAGGGGTCCTGCTGCAAAAATTGTGCCTAAAACTTGCTATTTGTGTTGTCCAGTGAGGTGCATGACAAAAAAGGAGGTCTTCACAATTCTCCACTGTCCAGAGATGCTGGGAAGATGTTCCCACTGAAATGAGCCAATTTTTTTTCCTACTGATATCTGTAGCTATTGAGGTGGATAGCACATAGCTGTACTCAGCATTTCAGAGGAAGCACACATACATTTCCAAATTGATTAAAGACAGTGGTCAAGACTTTACAGGTCAAAGATCTTCTTATTAACTAAACCACTAGCATTTAGTAATTCATGTTAACTACAGTATAGTATAATCCTTGTACAGATCAGGTGAACTCTGCTTTAAACATGTTTTAGCCAAATATGACAAGCTCTGTCCATTGTAACACGGCAAGACGGTTGTGATCCCATTGTCGAGCTTTAACTTGATTTCTCAGATATGCTGCTCACCCTTTGGCAAGTTTGCTCACTTTGCACAGAGATGCCCTTCTCCATCTTGAAATGGAGATTGCTAGTAGTGCATTTCTTCCATTTGATATCTGCTTTGTTTTGTTTTAAATCATCCTCAAGCAGACAGGAACTGTCTTTTTCCATGTGTTTGTGTGGCACTGAGTGTGATGGTGTGGCTGAGACTTCTGAAATGTTAATAAGATATAACTTCAGGAGCCTGGATGATAGGTGATAAATGACAGTGTGGAAACTACATGGACTCAGACACCAAAACTCTTCAATGACAGATACAGGCAACCAATGACTTAGGTGACCTCTCCGCTCCCTGCGTGAACAACAGAATCATAGACTAGATCAGGTTCAAACAGACCTTGAAACATCACCTGATCCACAATATTTTGGGGAAAGTGAGTCTAGATGATCTTATCTAGCACTTCCAGAAACTCTGGGGAGGTTGTTCCAGTGAACGATTGTTCTTGCTGTAAAAAATTCCTCTCCTGGTGCAATTTGTGCAAAGATTTTGTGAGGTTATGCAGGGAGAAAATTAGAAGGACCGAAGTCCAACTAGAACTTAATCTGGCCAGTGTCATAAAAGACAATTCAAAATGTTTCTATAAATACATTAACAACAAAGAGGAGAAAGGAGAATCTCTGTCTTTTATTGGATGCAGGCAGAAACATAATGACCAGGGATGAGGAAAGGGATGAGGAACTGAATGCCACCTTCACCTCAGTCTTTAATATAAAATCAGTTGTTCTCTGACAGCCCAGCTCCTTGAGCTGAAAGACAGGGACAGGGAGCAGAATGAAGCCCCCATAATTCAAGAGGAAATGGTCAGTGACCCATTGCACCACTTAGAAGTGCACAAATCTATGAAGCCGGATAGGATCCACCCAAGAGTACTGAGGCAGCTGGAGGAAGTGCTCACCAAGCCACTTTCAGTCATTTCTCAGCCATCTTGGTTACCTGGGGAGATTCCAGTCGACTGATGGTTAGCAAATGTGATACCCATCTACAAGAAGGGCTGGAAGGAGGATTTGGGGAACCACCAGCCTGCCAGTCTGACTTTGGTGCCAGGGAAGCTTATGGAGAAGATTAACTTGAGTGCCATCACATGGCATGTACAGGGCAACCAGGTGATCAGTCCCAGTCAACATCAGTTTATGAAAGGCAGGTCCTGCTTGACCAATCTGATCTCCCTCTATGACAAGGTGACCCACTTAATAGATGAGGGAAAGGCTGTGCGTGTTGTCTACCTAGACTTTAGTAAACCCTTTGACACCACTTTCCATGGAATTCTCCTGGAGAAACTGCCTGCTCATGGCTTGGATGGGCTTACACTTTGTTGCATAAAAAACTGGATGGCTGGATGGCTGGGCCCAAAGCGTGGTGGTGAATGAAGCAAAATTCAGCTGGCAACTGGTCACAAGTGGTGTTTCCCTGGGCTCAGTATTGGGGCCTGTTCTCTTCAACATCTTTATCAATGATCTGGATGAGGGGATCAAGTGCAGCCTCAGCAAGTTTGAAGATAACGCCAGTTTACGTGGGAATGTTGATCTGCTTGAGGGTTCTTCCTTCAGAGGGAGTTGGACAGGATGGATCAATGGGCTAAGGCCAGTGGTATGAGGTTCAACAAGGTCAAGTATCAGGCCCTGCCCTTGGTCACAACAACCCCCTTCAACGCTACAGGCTTGGGAAGAGTGGCTGGAAACCTGCACAGAAGAAAAGGACCTGAGGGGGTTGGTCAACAGCCGGCCGAATACGAGCCAGCAGCGTGCCCGGGTGAACAAAAAGGCCAGTGGCATCCTGGCTTGTGTCAGAAGTAGTGTGGCCAACAGGAGTAGGGAAGTGACTGGCCCCCTATACTCATCACTGGTGAGGCCACAACTCCAACACCGTGTTCACTTCTGGGCCCCTCACTACAGAAAAGACATCGAGGTGCTGGAGCGTGTCCAAAGAAGAGCAATGAAGGTGGTGAAGGGTCTAGAGCACAAGCCTGAGGAGGAGTGAATGAGAGAACTGGGGTTGTTTAGCCTAGAAGAAAAGAGGCTCAGGGCAGACCTTATCATTCTCTACAGCTACCTGAAAGGAGGTGGGTGTAGGTTTGTTCTCCCAAGTAGCAAGTCATAGGGCAAGAGTAAACAGCCTCAGCTTGTGCCAGGAGAGGTTTTGGTACAATATTAGGAAAACCTGGTGGAGACTTTATCACTCTTCACAACTACCTGAAAGGAGGTTGTAGTGAGGTCGAGGTTGGATTCTTCTCCTAAGTAAGAAGTGACAGGATGAGAAGAAATGGCCTCAAGTTGTGCCAGGGATGGTTTAGGCTGGATGTTAGGAAAAAATTTCTTCACTGGAAGGATTGTAAAGCATTGGAACAGGTTGCACAGGGAGGTGAAGGAGTCACCATCCCTGGAAGTATTTTAAGGATGTATAGATGTAGTGCTGAGTCACGTGATTTAGTAGTGACTTGGCAGGGCTGGCTTAATGATTTTACTTGATGATCTTAAAGGTTTATTCCAACCAAAACCATTCTATGATTCTATGATTTGTACCCATTGCTCCCTGTCTTCTCCATGTGGCTTTTTGTGAACAGAGAGCCTCTGTTGTCTTATTAACTGGCCTTGAAGGGCTTGACTACTGTGATGATTCTTCTCATCTACAGTGAGAAAGGACGTAACTCCTTCAGTCTTTCCTCACAGAGCGGGTTGTCTAGCGCTTTGATCATCTTCACGGCCCTAATATGGCCTGGGAGGAAAGACATGGGGGCAGCGTGGTCACTGGGGCCATGTGGTGGGTGCTTCCAGGGCCAAGCAGGGGCATCCCCAGGCTCTCTGCCTGCTGACAGTCATTGGATCAGGCCGAAAAATTTCTGTTCTTGGTCGGCTTTGTACAAATTGACACTACCCCTGCTGGCTGGCTGCTGCTGTTGCTTTTGCTTACCATTTGCCCCTTTCAAGGGTACTGTCACCGCTTTCACGGTGGTTGGCAGGTTTTTTACACTTAAGGTACTCTGTGCTTGTAAGTAAGCTGTGGCCTTATCGTG
>NW_010399819.1:33501-34816 GCF_000710305.1 Buceros rhinoceros silvestris
CAGTTTATGTGCCAACATCATGGTCAGCTGGGTATAATTTATGGTAACTGCTAGATCCTGCTTCAAGATTGCCTTCAGAATCTTAGAGCACACTTCACGTACAAACAGTTTGAGAATTTGACCTTGTTACACATTGTCTACCAGGACAGGGGAAGATTTCATGGTCAGCTGGGTATAATTTATGGTAACTGCTAGATCCTGCTTCAAGATTGCCTTCAGAATCTTAGAGCACACTTCACGTACAAACAGTTTGAGAATTTGACCTTGTTACACATTGTCTACCAGGACAGGGGAAGATTTGGCCACCGCAGAGAGCAACGTCATTGCAAAGGCCTGAGAAAACAGCCAAAGGGAAGCCAGTGAGCCTGGCCTGAGGCAAAGCTAACATCTGAACATTGGAGCCCATGACAGTAGGAGAGAAAATATCGTTTTCTCTAACGCAAGTATTTACCCAGCTCCGTGCTCAGTAAAGAGGAAGTGCAAAAGACAGGCAGAACATTTCACATAAAACCCTCTCACTACTAAGGAAGTGAGAGGCAAGAGAAATTTTTTTGAAAGGAGAGGAAAAAGTTAGACGTTTATTCTACTCATCAAAGGGAAGGAAGAAGCAAATGAATCAGAAATCAAAGATTGAATATCATTGGTCTTGCTGACAAAGCAATCAGCAATCCCCTCACAGCAAGTACAGGGGTTTGTTGAACAAAGTGAGGGAATTTAAAAGTCTTGAACAAAACAGGGTCTTTCCTTTTATAAAATTAGACACAGTTTTAGAACAGCATTTTGATTTAGGAGCTGTAAAGAATTTCTGCATTAAAAATATAGAAATTCCAATTTTGTGATGTACAATTAGTAATGACTTTGTCCAAACCCTCTCCAGCCTCCTTTGTAGTTCTCTTAAGAAAGCATTAAATGAGGGCATTTTCACTTTAGTTGAAAATCAATGACACTTCAACGAAGCATGCATTTCTAAAATATTATGCAACTGAGAGGCACGCACTTCTGCAGCTAAGTCAAGAGGCCAGGACTTCCTAAGTAATAATGCTCATTTAGTAGCAGAAATCTTGAAAAAAATCACCATCAACAGCTTCAAAATTTATAGGTCCCATTGTTAGTCCCCTGGAAGTCTCAGGGTAAACCTCTGGGGTTTCTCACTTCAAACTGAAAAATGCAATGTTCAGTCAATAGAAAGCAAAGCAGAATGATATATATGCTTTCCTTTTCTAGGATATTTTGTGAAATCATGAGTTCTTTTTCTCCAGCTTTTTCTTGTGGGTGGGAGAAAAGAGAGCAAGAGGGCAATGCATAGAAGCAGCAG
>NW_010399819.1:34938-40877 GCF_000710305.1 Buceros rhinoceros silvestris
AGCAGGAATCCACAGCTTTATATCTGACCATGTCTCTGGGTGACCATAGAACCACAGCCTGGAACTTCCATCTGGCACATACATCCTGCTCCTTTATGTGTTTAGTCTGTACCCTTTGTAATCTCTCTGTATCTTCAGCGTCTGTTTCTACGACCCTTAGGGATGACTGAAATCACTTTCAGAGAGGTTGTAAGAAACAAAGAATAGGGATGTACCTGTACTGAACAAAAAAAGAAAAAAGATCCACAAGGGGAAGGAAAGGTAATATAAATATCAGTGAGCAACTTCTGAATACCTCACTTCCATCATAAGCAGGAAAGAAACAGAAACTTCAAAAATAACCCCCATGTGTTCCATGACACCACAAAGTGGATATTCAAATCAGCTGCAACCAGTCCTTTCCCCTTCCAGCTCTTCCTCACTGCCCACCTGCTCTGTCCTATGGAAGCATACGGACTAATGTAGTTCTTCTGTTACTACTCCTCTGAAACTTCTTCCATGAAGTGTCAAATTATCCAGTGGCTAAAGCCGAGTTTCCGTTAACCATCTTATGTTATCTTAGGTACCAGTTATATAATCCCTTAACAGCAAAACTTTTTGTGTGAGTGTGTGTATGTGCATGTGTATGTGTGTGTGTTTAATAATAAGAAACTCACATTAAAAAGGCCAAAAAGGAATTTCTGATGAGAAAGGATGCACCTACTTTCGGAGAAATTAACTGCTCCAGTGAATTGCAAAGATAAAGCAGAAGAAATTATCCAATAACATGTCTGTTGTAATTAGAGATGGGCCTGAGCTGCTGAATTCTTAGCCAGATTCAAATTACGGGGACATCTTGGAGCTGGGGTTATAGTTTTGGCTCTAAGGCTTTTGGTCAGGCTAATGTGAAGAGCAGATGAAAGCTAAGGGACCTGGTCCCCTGCCACACCATACAAAAAAATTGCCATGGACTTTAAAGGCTGTTACTTGAATCCTATGATAGAAGAGTAGGAGCCAATCACTGTAAGTTACCATGTCCTATTCATGATATTTCTGCTTTGGCCGTAACACATATCCTATGATATGTGACAACAGTACATAGGATCTATCCTATGATATTGAGACAACAGTAACTAATTACTTGCCTCCTGTGGTGGGAAAGCTGAGACCCAGAGGTTTTCAATACTAAATGTTGACACAGACACCTGAAAAGCTCTCATATTTCAGTAAAATGAATCTTTCATTCCCAAACTTTGTATTTTAAAACTTTTCTTTACCTATCACAAACAAAAGTGGTGATGTTCACAGGAAGGGAGAGAAGAAGCAGTACAACCATCACAGGAAGGGAGAGAAGAAGTAGTACAACCATCTGCAATTCTCCTAACCAGGTGACCACACATTTAGCAGTCAAATAACAGGACTATGGGAAATTACTGAAGACCAAAGTATGGCATCTAAAGCGTATGGACATCTTGGGTGATGAAGACTGAACAACGTATTTCCAGTCTCGAAGAATTCAGTCTGTGTCCGACTGTGAGGGCCACATACTGACCCTGCATCCAGAAGGCATATGGGAGTATACCACACCTTTCTTCCTGGCTCCATTTCAGAGAAAAGTTGAAACTCGCACCCAGATCTCATCAATGTGCTGTGATGACGTAGTCAAAGTAAATCACAGTGTAGCCACATTTGTTATGACTGACCCTGAATTTCTGCCCAACAGACTGTTAAAATTTATCAGTAGGTTTGGCTCAGTCACACATGCAACAAGAACTGACCAGGTACAGTGATGCAAGTAACCCTCTCCTGATGTTTGCCATTATTACTAAGTGGATGGCACAAGGAAACAGAAGATCCTGCATGCAGATAACCTCTTAGGCAAGCAAAACAGAACAGCAGTGGAGATGATGGCTGAGGTGAGTGTACTTATACCTGAGAAGGCCAAGAGACAGAAAAGCTCACCAGTGTTCAGGCAGTGATTTAATGGAGGGTCTCAAGGGAATGGGAACATTAGGGTGAGAGGTTCCCCCTCGCTCTAGCAGCAAACAGAAATGATGTTGAGAAAGGTGCTTTGCAAGGTGGAAAGATATCAGCAGGTGAGAAATAACGGTCCAGCAGTATGAGCAAATTGATACTGACCTTCCAGGAAGAGTGCTGCCACCATCAAAGCATCTGGCCTGAGCCAGTCGCACACAAACGGCAGAAGGTATAGTTGCATTGCTGATTCTGGTTACCACAAGTTCAAGAAGAGTGAATAAAGCACACTATAAACATGAACATATTCCTGCTAATTAAGTAAAAACTAAAACAAAACCCAAAACAATTATCAAGCAAATGAAGGAAGGTAAAATAAGCCAAACCCTATAAAATCTGCAGAAAAAAGTAGCTAAAAACATGACTAAAGCAGACCTCAAAGCTCAGCAGCCATCTGTGCCAGACAGGATCTAGTAATAATGCAGCTCCTAATCGCAACATGAATAATAAAAGTAAAACTCACGAGTTGCTGCAGTTTTTTTGCAGCAACAATAATAGATTTTTTTTTCTGTGGTCTCTGATCTTTATGTTTGGATCGTTGTGGCTGTGCTTAACGTTTCCAAGGGGGATTCTTCTTTCCAGATGCAACTTGAGGGCACATTTGCATTCAGGGGGTTAAATGCAGCTCTGGGGTCGCAAAACTGTGCTCCAAGGATTTCCAGGAAGAATCCTTTCCCTGCAGCTGTGGACCCCCAACTCCCACTGTTATGGGAGTTGTGTCTTCTCTGTCATGAATTCAGATCATAGCTGTTTCTAAGAAGATATTAAGCAAAGAATTGGTGTGGGTGTACGTGGCTTCTTGGCTCCATCAGAGAAAGAACACCTCTCCTTCCCTTTCTTTGCTTTCCTGAATGCTCCAGAGATCCTCTTGCTTTTCTTCAGTGAACTGAAAAGTTCAAGAAACAAGCAATTGCAGTGGAAGCAGCAGGGCAGCTATTGCTTGATGGAGGAATTTCAGTGGCTTCTGGCCTTATCGATAGTAGTCAGAGCATGAGCTGCAAAACAGAAACTGTCTTCAGCTGGAGTCTTCCGAGAAGTTTGGGTTTTCAGAAGGATGATGAAAATTGAGAGAGAATTCAGAAAGATTGCTGCAGAAAATGCTTCAGAATGTGAAAAATACTGCCGACTTAAAGAGAATTACAGGAGTCATTTTATTCATCTTAGCAAAGAAGCAGCCAATGGACAATTTTATTAGCAATGCTTGGAGAAGACACATGACATAGGAAGTCCTTGCAAATATAGACATAAAGGTACAGAAAAAGATCAAGTCTCAGGAGGTGGAAGCTGATAGTAGTCAAGACATATCTGTGTTGTCTCTGCATTATCAGTCTTAAAGAAGTTTGTGAAAGTGGAAAGAGGAGATCCCACAGAAGGGCTTTGATAATGGTCCAGTGGAGCCTAAACAGTGCTTTGAAATGTCGTGATAAAGACCATGATAACAATATGATAAGAGCTCCTTAAAACATGCATGGCGGTTATTCCAGGTCTTAATGAAAGGAGTTCTTCAAGAGATGATTGAATGCTTAACCAGAAAGGTCTTGTCTATGATTTTGCTTTCCATTCTGTGAAAGTAATCTGTCATAGCACTAGTTTTCTCACCTCTCCATGAGAAGCAGGCAAGACATGACAGAAAATGCCTATTTTCAGGAAAGGAGAAATAGGAACATTCAGCAGGGCCAAGCAGTGGAAGAGGGAAAATAAAATTTGTAATGAAGATCACAACTATTCAGGAGAAAAGGATTTTGAAGGTTGTTGGTTTTAAAGGTTGTGGGTTTGGTGGGGTTTTTTTGTTTGTTTGGTTTTTTTTTTTTTAAACTATATCCTGTGCTCTCTTTGTTTCTAAAGACAGGAACTCCATTAAAAACCCTCATATTTGACATCTATAATGTTTTAACTTGTGTTTCTTTAGAGAATGCAGGTGTCTGGGCCTGCTTGGTGTAGAGGAGAGCTGTTCTTCTGTGTGCAATTTCTATGTAGACAGCCTCTGTGAGAGAAGTACTGTTAATTTGAGGCAATGGCTTCCCCACAGAGACTGCCCAAGAATGAATTCCTTGTGCCCCCACTGTTGTCTGTTCCCAGCTGGAGAGTCTTTCAGCAGACACACTGTGCCTTCACAATTCTCTGCTAGGTGACTTTTCTGCCACCATGGTAAGCATTATGCAACGTCCCCTGTGTAACATTGACTGAAATGTAGAAACGATCAAGTCATCTGAGAAGATATAGGGAGGTTTTAATTTCCTGAAGCAGTCCTGCTGTTCAGGCAGTATTGCCTTCTCTATAATAGGAAGTTCAGGAATATCAATTTCTAAATTTGTCTATTCAAATTAGCCCATTACCATTAATGCCAACTCCATCGAAAAACCATGAGTCAGCCCCCCCTCCCCCCAAAACCATGAGAATTTAATGGTGTAGAAACATTGTCCTTTTTTCTTTGTCTTCTGATTTTTTTAAGACATTTGGAGACAGATTTTCAAGTTCTTCTTCACTAAGCCAAGATTACAAATTTACTTTTTTTTCCCTCTCTGTGAGAAGAAAGGTTTTCTTGTCATTGTATGAGTTCAGGAGCTGAGCCAATGTAAAACTTCAAGGGCTGACAACACTGCTTGACTTTTTTTCAGGCGCTTCTGTCGCTAAGAGATGCTGCACACCATCATGACCAAGTTAATTGGTTAGACCTGTCCAAATGCCTGTGCACAGACGCTTAAGTGCATAGTCATCAACTCATATAAAAATAGAGCTGGAAAGAGCTTCCTCCAGTCCACCTCTTTGGTTATGGGTGAGATCTACTAAATCTGTCATTCTTCCTCAGCATTTTCTTAAAGATCCCTGATAGTGGAAGTTCAATCTTGTCCTTACCACCTTATATTTAGAAAACAATTCCTAAATTGTAACATGAGTCCTCAGCGTTGTAATTTAAGATCATCTGTTCTTAGCCTGTGAGATTCATGGAGAATTTATTGTTCCATTTTACTGTGCAACAGCCTTGTCAGGTCTCCTAACAGTTTCTTAAGTTTAATAACTCAGTCTTTGAATCTTTTCTCTTAGATTGTGTTTTCTAGAGCTCATCTCATTCAGGTTGCTCTGCTCCAGATCCAGAGCAGAGTGTTCACTTCTTGCTGAAGCTCAGCACTCAATCCTGGACCTATTGTCTTAACTAAGCCTAACTGGGACTAAGTGGACAGGAAGGACCATTGCACATCTCTTACTATTAAAATTCTGTTTATGCATCCTAGCATGATGTTAACCTTTTTCATATCAGCTTGGTGGTGTTCTCCTGTTCAGCTTGTATGTCCCTATGCCCTGTTGAATATGTCCTGAACTGATCAGCTGCTCTGATTTTGTATTATGCAATTGCTCATTCCTACCTGTCATTCATAATTCACACTTACTAAATAGCACCATATATTTTTCAGACTATTTATTTAATTTGTAAAACCATCTTAATTTCTAATTCCATCCCTAAATATGTGTGCCATCTCTTCCAGCTTTGCATCAGTTGCAAATTTAATAAGCATATTGTCTATTCCATTGTATGAATTGTTAGTGATTGAACAGAACGAAATCCAGAACAAAATGTGGCAGAACAGAACCTCATCCGATAACTAGTTTCTGGCTAAAGTTCCCTAACCCAAGTTTTCACCCATGACATCATAGTTTCCTTTAGACTGTGTTTCCTTAGCAAAGCAACAACAAAAGCCTTTCTGAGTCCAAACCTGCCACTCCTATTTTTTCTATATGCACCAGAAAAGCTTCTTTCAAGACTAATGAACTGATCCTGGTTTAAAAATGTAGGTCACTACCATATTAATTATCAAGGTTTAATAAATATTTATGGCCATCTGTAATTGCCTTCAGAAGATTCCTGTTTATTTCCACTGAAAATGCCTTTGCTGCATCCCAAATACATGTGCCTGTCTATTCCTGCT
>NW_010399819.1:40971-55568 GCF_000710305.1 Buceros rhinoceros silvestris
TTCTCTGGCACCTAGTTCTAGAGACAACCCCATGAAATAACATCAACTAATCGAGCCATTTCTCTTACCAGAATCTTTACAAGTAAGGTCATGTATATTCACTTCAACGTTTCAAACCTTTTTAAAGGAGACGAGCAATGATAACCCTGGAAAATAGTATTGCACAACTGATTAGAGCAGTCGCAGATAATCAACATATTCAGAACAGCGAACTAACATTTGAACATGATTCTCAAACAATGCTGTGAAATAATTGAAAAAAATTATTATATTTAAGAGGCTTTTATTCCTTTAGAGCATATCCTTGTTAAATTATTTTTTGTGAAAATTTTGTTGAGCTTGGCTTGTACAATATTGCATAGTCTCATATTCCTTGGCTTATACATGCACAGAGCTGATCCATGACTTCCTGTGTCCTCTACACCCTGCACTAGGCTTTGTGCAGGAGTTGGTAAGGACATGAGGTTCTATGCAAGTATGAAGTTCTGGCTGCCCATTTCAGCATAGATTCAGGGATTCGTTTGATAATGCCTGCAGTAATTTACTTGTGGATCCGATCTGGGGAATGATCTGTAGTCAATCAGTTGGGTAGGCTGTTCATTTTGTGGGAACCACACTCAGGCAGTCCAACAGAAAATTTTGTTAAAGACATTCTGTAGTGAGGACTTGTAATTTGTACACAAGTTTGGGAAAGAGCATTGAATCAAGAAAACTTAATTTTGACAGCCCTGATATATAGTCTATTTTGGTTAACCAAAAGGAACACATACATTTTCTCCATTAGAGAAATTTTCATTATTTTTCTCTCAGCCATGAAAATCGATTTTGATGTGATTACACTCAGAGGCTGCTTGATGTGCTTCTGACAGTACAAAATGGATAGAAACGGTGGGTGGTGTTGAAGTGAGGATACTGTGGTTAGCTGAACTCTGTCACAAACTGAAAACGGTAAGATTAAAGAATAGGCCATTAATGTATTGAGCAGGAGTGAGCCTCAGGAAAAATGGAGATTACAGTATTTTGGTGTTGAAGATTGCAAAAGATTCAAAGAGCTTTCATCACCTTCTCTTAACTGTAATCACTGACATTTGTTGGACTGGAAGGATGTCACCAAAACTCATCAGATGAAAGCAGCTCTTAGTAAGCAATAGGGGAATGCCTAAACGTCAGTGGATATATAAAAAGAAAAAAAGAGGAGCCGCAGTGTTAGGAAATGTGCAAAACAGCGAAGGTTTCATTCTATTCACATTGATTACACTGGGCTCATGAGTGGCTTCATGGACACCACTTCCCCCTTTGAAATCAAAATTTGACCCTGTATTTCCATATTCCACAAAAAGTGGTGTGGTTTTGTTTGGATTTGTTTTTTGTGAAATGCTTACTGTTAGCCTACTATTTAGGAAGATTCTCTTTTGCCCTGAGAATTTTCATTTCTGCAAAAAAATAACTCAGAACAAATAGAAAGAAATGAGTAATAGGTGAATGACATAAGGCATAATGTTTCCAATTATTATCTCTTCTAGATGTGTGGATCCTCTTCTGAAAATGTTTAGACTTGGCAAGACTAGAACTTGCTAGCTGGCTATTGAAGCACAGTGGTTGTGAGAATTTCTGACCATGTTTTCCTCTAGCAGGACAAAAGGTCTGTTGTTACACACTTGAGTGGATACTTTGCATATAGATAGTTAAAAATAAAAGAAATAAACATATTTTCAGCAAGGTTATAAAAACAGGTTGTTATCCCAGCTGGAAAGGAAACTTCTATCATCTGAAAGACGTTTTAGCAGTTTCTGTGTTATGTCTTGGGAGCAGAGGATTTGGAAAAGGACAGTTATGAATCTTCCCTGACTTTTTGCTATACCAGAAATACCACAATGACTGTTCGTCTTCTGTTACTCTTTCTGTCCGGGGTGACAACAGATAACTATAGGTCTATTAGAAAGTGTATTTTTAACTCCTTACCTCATATTTTGCAAGCAACAGAAAATATTCTATTTTTTGGTGTGGATTTTAAATGTAAGAATAAGTTCTAAATTCATTCATTCTCAATAGCATTCTAATGGAGTTAAATAAAGATGCAATCGATAGGGTTATATACATAATAAATCAGTTCCTATGGAAATGCTATAAAATGTACACAATTAAATAGCAATTTATAGCCATCTTAGTTAGTAGCTTCTCTGAAGAACTGAAAAGAGAATTATGGTCTGAATTGAGCAAAGCTCTAAGCATGTGATAAGCTTAAAGTTCCCATTGACAGAAAAGTCTAGCACACTAATGAATGTTTTTCTGACTGAAGTCTTTAATCTCTCTGAACCTCAGTTTTCACTATACCAATAGTAGTTCTTTATCTCAGAATACTGCTGTGCAGATGTATCTGTTAATTTTGCAAAAACATTCACATAGAACAGTTATGGAAGCGATACACGCACACGCAAATATTTCTCTCTGCCAGTGGCAATTATCCTTCCTTTACACTTCTCTCTGTACTTACACAGTTGTGTTTGTCCTTCTATCTTTCATCACCTGTCTGCTTCAGTTCGTAGTAAGTATTTCTCAAATATTCATGAAAAGTGTATTTGATACTAGGGTCCCTCTATCTGTAGCTTGCACTGTCTTCAAAGGGAAGTGATCAGTCCTTCTCATGGCTCAGGGTAGAGGAACTAGAGTGTACACTTTCTGTGGAGTAATAATCACACATATCTGGTCGCTTTAACTGGTGAAGCTGAGTGTGCTAATAATTTTCTTTTCACATAAAACAATGAGAAGTTAGGACCTGGTTTTCCTTCCCATACATGTTCTAGTCCTCATGCTCATTTAATAGTTTTTCTCAACAGTAGGAATTACATAATCTAAACCAACAAGATTCTTAATAGAACTCAAGTCCAATCCAAAGGTGCTTAAGGGCCCAATGTACCTGTAATGTTGAAATAATAATATTGAAATAACTGGTAATGTGGAGATTTTGAAAACTACACTGTGAGCTGAGGATCTTCTAACTTCATTTCAGCTATGTGAAGGTTGGACTCTGGTCTAAGCTTGTTATCTGCATGACTTTAATGTTCATGAAGCGACATTCACAAACATTATCAGGGACTGACACAGCCCACCTCGTCTAGTGTCCTCTTTTACAATGGATGAACTGTTTGTTGGAGGTATTTATCACTCTTCACTGACTGCAGAGGAAACCTAGACAGCTAGTTAAGGCTAGATTAAATGACATGATTATATCATCCTTTGAAGAGCTAAAATTAGGAGATGAATGCCACTTCTATACCCTTAAAAACAAACCCAGCTTTGAATGTCTCGGTTGTTTCTGAAAATAGAATTTCATTACTTTTGAAATTGTTATTCTCTCTATGCTTTTACAGTGTGAATGATGGTAGAGTATTAGACAATAGTTATATCTTAATAAAAAGTGCTTAACAAGCAAGAAGTATTTATATAGTAACCTATTAATCTAAATTAAACTCAAAGCTAAGTCCTTCTGGGATACTTACGTGGTATAGTCTATCTTTAATGTGTTCACATTTCTCCCTTTACTGTTAGACTGAAGTATGTGTATGTATTAAGAGAAAATTACTTCCATGCGGTTTCATTTTAAAACTGGACATACAAAATCTATTATTAGGTCAAATTTTGAAGTCCTTATTAAGTATTTTCTGTCATCATCCCATCAGGATTTCCACAGACCACTTTTTATTTTTAATGGTTTGATCTGTGGTTACTAAAAGTTTCACATCTAATTTTCCTTGTATGCAAATGAATCTCTTAATATAAAGTTTTATTTGCAATGCAATTTAGACTGCTTAGGGGTATTTTATTTTTATTTTGTTTTGTTTGCTCTCTATGGTTCTGTAGATATAAATATACTGCTTTACTGTGCAGTTTTCCCCTCTGGCTTTGTAATAACTATAATCCAGTGGCTTCTTTTTTTTTTTCCTGGAAAACTTCCTTCATCTGTAAGGATGGGTTGAACTAATTTGTGAACTGTAGGTAATTCTTCAGCTTGGGAATTCAACAAGGAGATCTTGTACTGTAATATCTTTACATACCTTCCACTGATAGGTCCCTTGTATCCATATCAGGTTGCATACATTGAGAGACCTGAGAAGGTTTGGGTGAGTTTAATACAGCCATGGTTCTTTTCAATGATCCCCTTCTGATTATCTTCTGCTTTAGAATGGTACATAAAAAGGAAGGAGAGAAGAGAGAATGCTATTCCCTAATTTCTTATTCCCAGCTACAGCCTCCAGTTCACTGGAGCTTTGCCCTGCTTACTATTTTGCAAAGGGAGCAGTAAGAGGTGTGGAGGTTGTGAGGCCCCTTCTGAGACTTTTCCACTGTTTTTATCTGCCCTCCCTACCTGTCTCACAGCATTGCCTTTTGTTCTTTCATATTGTAATGGAGTTGACATAGTCAATCTGTAATTAATGTGAGCCTTTCTCTCTCTCCTCTACCATCTCTCTAGTGACCCTAATAGCTAGAAAGTGAAAAAAGGTTTTGTGTGAAAAATGAGGAGTTCAGCTCAACCTCTGCTATGTTTGCATTTCTGGCAGTATATTCAAGAACAGTTTTTCAGAGAGGTACTCTCCTGACTGTTTTTTTTCTAAATGTGTCAGACAAGTCTACCCTTTCTTTCACTTCCAAATGCTATGTTTGGTTGTGTGCCACCTTTGCTCCTGACATGACTGCAATGCAAATATACAATGAAGAAATTCAAGCTATTGACCCAAACACACAAAGTGTCCGACAATCTTGCCTTATCCCACTTCTCCATTTTTACTTTCCTTGCATCTTTTCCTCCCTATCATTCACTTAATATTTCCACTTTAATGCTCCCTTTGTCTCCTTTACCTCTCTGATTGCCTCTGTCATGTTTTATTCATTTGCTCTTTTGGTGTTTCTTCCAGTCCTCTTTTAAAATACACTTCTCTGAATGGTCCTTCCTGTCTTTTCTGACATAGTTACTAATTCCCATAACAGTGATCTAGTATCCCTGACACAGCAGGTTTGGATGTGGTGAAAAGCCAACATAGGAGCCAGTAGCCTTCTTCTTGTCTCACTTACTGAGCCCGTGACATGTCCTTCAATGTCACAGTGTGAGGGAGAATGACTATTACTCTTTGATTTAGATTAGATGGGCAGACGCAGGTAAGGAAAGATTAAATTTTATGGCGAGATTACAAAGGCCTAGCAGCTAGGTGCTCAGCCTCCACTCAGCTTCCCTGCAGTCTCACTGGAGAACACATGATCCAAACAGGAATAGAGAGGAGAAAACTCATGCTACGAAATAGGAAACCCAGTCTGTGTGTTAGCCAGCACGGAGGAGGTACTTGAGATATGTGTTACTCAGTGTTTTAAAACACTGAGTACATTTGTGGTTTTATTTGTGAATCCATTTCCATACTGGATTTTTATTCATTTTGTTAGAACTATTATCCTGGGCCAAATTCCAAAGTCCTGACTTGAAGTCAACGAGAGGTTAATTTGAGTACAGACCAAATAAAAATTGAGAAGGTGTGAGAAGACCTTTTGTCACAGTGATAGCACCTTGCCTGGAATTCTGACCTTGCAATGTATAAGATATACAGCCCTGAAATAGCATCCAAGAGGAGATTTGGTCAGGGCACAACTGAAAGCAGATGGCATATATAACAGAAATCACTGAAAACTAAAAGCCCTGCTGAGAGCGATATATGACATTCTGAAGGAAATCTGGGTTTGACACATTGTACTATCATTTAAAAAAATTAAGATCTCTTTTAAGAACTGGAAAAAAATACACTCCAGATCCTGCTGGTCTCTGCTGTGCATTTGCATTGTGGAACAAAGCAGGAGCTACACTGCCAGCTCCCATAAATAACATACCTCCTCATACATTCACCTCGTTCCATTACGGTTGCAGGAAGGGGAAAGTGCGGTTTGTGTCCACTTCCCAATCTGGGAGACTGCTGTTTGGAAAAGAGGGTCCTTTGAAAAAAGACAGATTAAGAGAGAAGGATGCGGTATCCAAGAGGCGCACTTGTGGCTCCATCCCTTGCTTGTAAGGGTTAGACCAACTGCTGAGCCCGATATGCAGTCTAGCCAACAGGACAGTGCCTGCCTTTTTTCCTCCATAGGCAGAAGATTTTCTCTTCCCCAGTGGTGTAAACACTAAATATCATTCAGCCTTGACTAGTGCTAGAAATGACATACAGGAATGAGAGACTTGGCCTTGTCTTTGACAATTCTAAACGAGGTCACTCAACTGCTTTTTTCCTGCCCTTCCATACAGTAATGCAAAATGGTGTTTTAATATTGACTGGATAATTATGTCTGCAACCTATGTAAATGAACATATTTAAGTGATGGACAGTATGCTATGAAGTTTTTTGCAAGATAGATCATATTTAAGAATGCAATTCTGTAAACAGAAAAGAATTCAAGGAGAGTTTGTAAAATGTTACTCAAATGTAAATATTAAACTATGATAACTGCAGGAAGCTAATCAACCCAAAAATTCTGTCAAAGCCCACATGACAGGCATGCTCATCCTTGACAGCCTAACTGACACTATTAATCTCATGGGAAGAGTAACTTTCACTATTAACGTGCAGTACTAAAAATGCAATGAATTTATATACATCAGCTACTTTTCCTTGAGATATTTCAGAAATACAGTTTAGCCAGTGTAACAATGTTTTTCATAATCTTGTATTTTATGGGCAACCAGCAGTGATGAGCACTGTATTTCCATCCTGAAAAGTAGTGGAGCTGTGGAAAAACCAGACAGGAATCTAAGTAAAACTTCTATCATAATGCATACGCCCAAGAGGCTGCAGTTGAAGTTGCAACCTTAACAGTGACATTTCCTAACTTTGGAAGATCTAACTTTGCAACTTGGGGAATGCTCTTTTCCTGTTGTTTTAGTGAACATCCATACTCAGATGGATCCATTCAGCATTTGTAGAGCAAATATGCAACAGATCTCTGCATTCCATTTTGAAGTTCACTTTAAAATAGTAAAATATAGAAGTGTCACTCTATAATTTTTTTTTTAAGAGTTCTCACTGTCTTGTCCATGTTGTGGTGTATTTGTCCTTGCAGGACAGTGACAGACCACAGGATTCATATGAGCTGTAATAGAGCAGACGGGAGTGAAGTACAGCTTTGGCCTCCCCTGAAGACATCTTCTCAGTGGTGAGAAGCTTTCTGTTTCTATAAAACTGGTTGTGTAATTCTATTAATAGATGCTTTTAAGGCATTTTGCATTATTTTGTGGAGAAATTAACTTTTTTGCCAATTGGAATCTACATATTTCATATGTGATCATGACTAACGAGAATTTTGGAAAATTTTGTGGAAGGAGAAGATATTGCTTCCTTTTATAGAGTTCATAACATATTTTTCTGCTTATGTGGAGTCATCAAGGACTATTAAAAACTGACTGCATATTATAATCTCTATTAATATTATGGGCCTACGTATTAGGTATGTTTCTATAGTACTGACGTATCGCATCTGTATCTAAAATATAAATTCCTTGAGCAGGAACTGTGATTATATGCTTCTGTACAAGAAAGCACAAATATGACCACAGCAAATTTGGAATTTTTACTGTAATACAAGCATAAATAATAATGACTACAGTGTGATTTAACCCCAGTTTCCTTAGCTTTGTACATTACACTCTCCCAATCTAACCAGGGCATCTAAAAAAAAAAAAAGGTGTAGAAAGCTGGGAGCTATTTAGATTATTTTGTGGGGTTTTTTTCCTGTTATGTTGCTTAACAAAGAAAGAGATCAAAATGCTTTGTGAAAGAAACTACTCAGGAAAGTTAAAATATTGGCTTGGGTAAAGAGAATCCCAGCACTCGCTGAAAATCACCCAGCTGGTGCATAGCTGTGTAGCAGTAATGCCTGGCATTGCAGTCCCATGAGAAAAAGCGATTAAAAGCTCACCTCTGTCCTCATATTCCCACCTGTACTGGCACCAGCATTCATTTTATACCACAGTGAGGTGGGTCAGAGAGTGATGCTAGCAGAAAACTCTCCCAGCATAAAAGGTTTCTGCTAGTTCAGCTCCCTGAACCAGCTCAGCACAGGATCAGACAGGCACCACGGCTGATGCAAAGGACCAGGAGACTCCAAGCTGGGGATGAGGGGTGACTGAAGAAGCACAAGCTTAGTTTAGCAACCATGGTATTGCATGTTGTCTGGTTAAGACAAATGGAGATCAGCTTTCTGTTTTCAGCAGCAAAGGGTTTTCTGGGGCTCCAGGAGAAGCACCAATTCAGAGTCCTTTTCCTCTATGGGCAAGAGCAAAATCCAAATTTAGGTATGATTGGGGGGTGTGGGAGAGGTAATCTATTGTTCTAAATATCTTTCATTAGCTGCAGTACATGTGCTGGCAAATAAATCACCCTAGATTCCAGTTCATCAGTGATCACTATGACTTTCTGTGTGCAGAAACCCTGCCCTCAGAGCTGTCAACCAGCGTGGGCTCTCAGCACAGACTTGTCGCCAGGGGCTCCAACTTCACCAAAAATCTGTGTCATGGGTGTTTCTTCACCGCTCTCTCCAGCCAGAAAATGGAGTGGAGACACAAACCTGTTAGATACAAGGGAGACTGGAAGACTACAGAAGGACCCAAAAAGTTGTAAACTTGGTCTTCTAGTTAAAAGCTTTACACCATTCATAGAACTGTAAGCAAATACAGCTGACAAGGAAACCTTCCTTCTAAGAGGGTGTATTGGAGCAAGGGAGGTATAGTTCACTCACTCTTTCTCACATTTAAACCGTTTCCATTTCTATTCTGTTTTTCTCTCTCCTCTCTGTCCATTTCTTCTGCCATCTCAAAAGTACAGAATAAAGATTCAGTCTTTAACGGTGATTTGGAGCAGTCAAATAGACTGTACAAAGTTAGGAAAATATAACCTTCTATCACATTAATTTTAATTATTGGCCACAGAAATGTTTGTTTTCACCAAAGAGATTTGACTTATGAAAAATAGATGAAGACATTTTTAATTGAAAACAGAAATATGTCTGCCTTGGGTTAGGTTCAATGTTAGCTATCACAACTATTTTTATTTAATAGTACATTTTCGTTGTTAAGTATTATTTCCTGTACTTCTGAGGAGCTTGTAAGTTTAGTTGTTGTGTATATAGAGAATAAAAAGATATATCTGTGTTGATTTCGACTGGGTCCTTTTTTCCGTTTGCATTCTTACACAAGCTGCATAGCAATGGGTATTATTTTTTCATTACCAAACAGCTGCATTTGTGTTCATTTGGTAGCAAAGCTGTTTACTTTTGAAATTACCTTATTAATTGAAAAACTTGTAAATATTGGTAATGTCTCCTCCTACTGTAATTTTTATTCACATTCCGCTTACAATTTTTGCATATCGAGCCTGTTCAACTAGTTCAGTGAGAAGGAATGAGATACGATACAGGGGGAGTAAGATGATAAACTAGTATTAGTTAGCCCCATCTAATCCCTGGATCTCATATGCTGATAGAAATATTAATGAACTGAGACCTTGACAATGTTTTCAGGTAGGACTGCTTTACTCATATGGGGACACTCAGATCTAGAGAATTTGCACCATGACTTTGATTTAAACAGGCTTCATCTGACAAATCCAATCTGGATCCTATCACTGTGGCAGAACTGAAATAATATGCAAGGCACTTCTTTCTGAACCATGTTCTTTAATTTGTGTTTTTTGCATTTTCCACCGACTCTTAATTTAGAACTTCTTTCTTTTGTTTTTTGTTTGTTTGTTTGTTTGCAAAATAGGAGATGGTCCTGATACATAAGGCATGGGGTTTTTTATTTAGTGGAAGGAACATATCTCAAAACCTGAATAAAGCACAGACTCCATTCTGCAAGCCCTCAATTCTTACTGGGAGCTCTGCTTGGAGGGCTTGCAGGATCGGTTCAGAAAATATGTGAAGATAAGAAGGAAAAAAAAGAGGAGAGAAAGAGAGGGAGATTGAAAGGGATTTTGTGGAGACAGTAATATATTAAACCAGACTACACTTTCTATTTTCAGTAGTCTAAGGAAAGTTCAGCTCTGACTTCAAAAAAAGGATTCAAAAGAAAACATGCAGCCAGGATTAGTGTTTGCTAGCACATTTCACTATTAAATTCAGTTAATGTGCTGTTTCAGAAGTCATCTCAGAGAGAACTTTCTGGAATAAAAGAAAATGCCTTGTTTCTTCCTCTCTCCCTGTTCCTTGTCTTTCACACAAATATGCACCAGCACGTTCACAGAGCCCAGAAGATTTCAGAGTGGTTAGATGAGATATGCTGTTAACCACAAAACCTTTTGGTCACCCTTATGAGTACGTTTTCTCTTAAACATGAGTAAGTTGACTAGTAACCTGTTAAAACCCAAACTTCTTTGCAAAGCAGAAAAAGAAACAAAACAAACAGTCTTTATAAATAAATTAAAATTCTAACTAAAAAGCTAATTATAAGGGTATTTGTTTTGTTTGAGGTAAGGCACATCTATTATCATAAAGATAATTAACTCAGTCTGACAGATCTAATAAAAGGACAAGTTTAGCATTGGCTTAGCTAGAAGCCCAAGGCAAGCAATTTTTATAATTACTAGTTATTGTAACTGGGCTCAGAGAAAATAGTCTGTGATATTTAAACAGTAACGTTAATTTGCATTTAGACCCATTTTTTTCCTCTTTCCCGGGCAAGATCTATTTAGCTGGAATGAGTAAAATAAACTTGAATAACTTAAAAAAAATAAGAACGGCTCTCTCCTTACAGAAAAACTTGGACTCTTTATGTCTGGATAATTAATATCCTCACAAGGTAAGTGCTCTGGTAATCACAAAACAATTAAGCAGCTTAACACAGTTTTAACACACAGAAAATGTTGAGTTTTCAGGCTGAAATGATGTCTGTAGACTGCATTTGTTTGGACTGTATCTGTTAACGCACAGACCTGTTATGTGTGGGTACCTCCACTGCCCACGCCCTCAGCATGCCCCTGCTGTTGAGCAGGTGAAGAAAGGGCTGGAGCAGGGTGGGAGGAAAGCACTCGGCTGCTCTAAGGAAGTGGTTCCCATTCACAAAGAGAAAGGGAACAAAATAACCTTCAGGAATATATGCATAAGAAGTAAATTGCTCCTGCTGGTATGGTGTAGTAGCCCCTTAACTAATGCTTACCTCGACATTTCGCAGCACATTCTCTGCAAGAAAAACAAATCAACATTTTAAAAGGAGAAAGTTATTTTTTAACCGCTTCTATAATGAAGGTTTTAGAAATAACTAGAGTGAGAAAATACATTGGTGATATACTATGAAAAAGCTCTTAAAGTACTTACCATTCAAGTATGAATTTCATTATGCACTACAGGGGGATAATGTTACACCCAGCACATTTTGCCAATGTAGGACCAGGTCTGGGAAGTGTTTTAAGGGCTAAGCTCCCCAATTTTTGAAGGGCTGTGGGGCTGATAGAGAGATGCTGTAAACTGCCCAAAATCCTTTGAAAACTGCTAGTGTCCCACAGCAGTGCACAGGTTTCCCATGAAAAAGAGAGCAAAGAGAACATGAAGTCTTTGTTCACAAGATGGTGGAAAAGACAAATCTGAAACACCCATGAATCTAAGGGACCAGATCGATGCATGTTGGAACACAGAAAGAAGCAGCCCTTTTCTGCTGCCTCACTTGCTGCTCTCCCTCAATCCCAGCCTGGCAGCAAGAGCTGTAGCCCAGATGCACACTCAGGCTGCAGAACAGGGTGCACTTCCCCACCCATTAGTTCACAGCCTTTTTCATGGCAGGATATTTTTAAGCCAGTTCTTTAGTTTTGGACCCCAAGAATTTGTGTTACTACTTATCCATTCCATATAGTATTAAGGAATTTATTTTGTCATCAGCCCTGCTAACTTTGCCGGTTAGATTTTTTTTTCAATCGCATCTGCTGGGATTGGCAATTGACTGTTCCTGCTGCGTGCCACACTCCCCCAGCTTTTTGTGCTTCACTCTTAACGGGTTTGATGTGTTTTTAAACAGTTTGGCCAAGGTATTTTTTAATGGGAGGCTAAATTTAGGATCATAAATGCCTATTTGAACTTTGAAATAAGCATACACTCTATCTTATGTTTGGCTATGTATTAATAATTCAGTTTTTGTCTTCAATAAAATGAACTTTTTCACTAGATAAGAAAAATGAGATTTTTATCTATTTTGATTGAAGATTTTGATGATTTTTAAAAATGTGTTTTGTCAGCCTTCTTGTGCTTTGAGGATTTGTGAATTTATTTATTCAGAAGGTCCCCTGCCCACTAAAATCCCTATGTGACTTTGTGTATCTGAGTAGTCCTACCAATATCACTGAGATTACTCACCATCTGACTAGCTATTTGCATGCTTTGCTGGAGGACAGCTCAAGGGTCTGATCCTTGAAGATCACAAGCACTGTCTGGGTTACTGATTAAACGTCACCTGCAAGGATTTGTTCCTTCTCAGAGTCACAGCACAAGAAGATCAGCCAATACTCATCTCCAGCTAATGTTCAAGGTTGAGGATTGATTCTGATGATAACTGTAAGACATAATCTCTGAGCTCCTGAATGCTTATAGGCATCAGTTTTATCTCATCAGCTCCAGAAATATGTTACCATTTCAGTTATACAGAAACAGGCGGACAAAACCTTGCTTTTTGGTTTGTTTTTATGGCCCGTGAAGCCAGAAGCCAGGCAGAACCTCACTCGGGATTTTGAAATCTGGGATGGAAAAACAACCCAACGCTTCCTCTTCTGAATCGTTGTATGCATAAAAAACCACACCATTATACTTTGCCCTGAGTTATGGAAATTTTTAAGCTGGTTTTTCTAGACCCCAGGATTTTATTCATGGTGCTGTACAGGTAAATATCTACCACCATTTCTGTCTGCTCTTAACAGTGATATTCTGTTTTCTTGGTGAAGGAAATTGCTGGTGACAATTCTACAGTTTCTACTTGCTTCTATAAATTAAAAAAAATATATTTGGAGCAATTCTCATCATATTTTAAAAATTTAAAGTGGGTCAGCTTTTGGCCTACATGAATTGATGGAGCCCTTTAAATAGGCTCTAGCTATAGCATGTTATTAATCACTGTAGCAGACAAAAAATACATTGTTTCCTTGCTGAGAAAAGCATGTTTTCCTTTGCTTATGAATTGATCCCTGAAAGGTTCCTCCTGGGAATATGCTTGTTCTTTCTTTCCTTCTTTCTTTCTTTCCTTCTAAGGCAAAATGGCTTTAAACTACAGATGTGCTAATCTGTAGGGGACTCCACAACTCATTGATCTGTGGGCAGCGTAGGTATTAATCTACCTGGGTTAGGAGACTAAAAGAATGAACGATTAATTAAATAGCCTTGAGGTTATTTTTCAAAACAGCATTGTAAGCAGTGATGGACAAACCTCAAAAGGTTTCTATACTGGGTTCAGTTCAGATCAGCTTCCTAAATTCCATAGACTGATCTGATCGCTGGAAGCATACATAAGAGGGAAAAATACTTTGAGGCAATATTTTGAGTTAGACCAATCAGCCCAGTGGGAAAAAATGAGAAAATGTTTAGAAAATGTATTTTAATATTGGGCCTGAGAGTCAATACACATTCTAGATACATTCAAATAAACCTATAAGAGAAAGCATGGGTGTTTAGGCAGTTTTCAAAATACTGTTCAAGGGAAAATGCAGAACATATTATCACATTTTATCGTTTCCAAAATGACTTAGCGTTTTATAAAATTAGCAACAATTTCAACACAATACAGTCTTTTTGTTCTTATAGCTTTTACTTCTTGTTGCTTCCACTGAATTAAAAGATCTTCCTAAACTGACATGCAAGATGATACTCCCAAATCCCTCAGGATCATTTCTTCTGTGACACCAATGAAATAAGAGCACGGAGGGATGTCGGAGTACAGATTTTGTACATCAGCCCCCACGATACTGCATAAGTTTACCTGTAAACTGTATAGATCCAGGTATCTCCCTGTCCACACTGTGTTCTTTGCTTATTGCATATTCTGTCAGTGTTGTAAACTGCTGGATGATACAAACTTATTTTACCAGGATTTAAGCTGAGCAAGAGCAGTGTAAAACGATGCCACAGCACAGAGCCCTGTGGAATTTATGTTGCCTCTAACTGAGGCTTGGCATTTTGTTTGTTAACAGCACCTACATCTACCTATTCCATTGTTTTTGATCATCTCAAAGGGCAGGAAGGACCAAGAGAATGCACAGAAATTTGTCTTTTCCAGCATATCATGGAGACACATATTCAGATTTAAAGCTGTTTGGGACTGCATATCATCGTGCTGTCAAACAACGGAACTCCTTCCTGAACAGTGCCTCTGGTTGAGGTGGCACCAGAAATAATGTGATATTGCTTGACTAAATGGGTGGATAAAATAATTGCAATGATTTCTATGAAGGTTTTAAAGAGGGCCTGTACCTGCCATGCAGTTTCTGCTGCAGCTTGGCAATGTTCTAGCTCTAACATTAATAGATCCCTCTTAGAACTAACAGCCAGATGGTCAGCAGTTGTGAACTACTTACTGAAACGCTCCTGAAGTTATGCCAAGATAT